>NW_009703324.1:67713-89189 GCF_000703405.1 Apaloderma vittatum | reverse complement strand
GACGCTCAAAACACGGGCCCGCCTCTCAAGTCTGTCCACGTCCCTCTGGATGGCATCCCTTCTCTTGCTGACTGCGGCACTCAGCTTGGTGTTGAGAGCAACCTTGCTAAGGCTGCACACTTCGAATGCAGTACTGATCGCCCTCATCTGAAAATGAATGCATTGAAATGGGAAAAGATGTAGACCAGGGCAGTATGATCAGAGGTATGGAATGATTTCCACCTTAGTTGAGTTTTTGGTGACAGAGAGCTACAAATTCACAATGGGCATGAAGAGATAGACCATTTGTTGCTTCTTCCCACACATAAAGCAATCAGATTAAGAGATGAAGAACCAGGAGCTTTTTCTTCCTAACCAAAGATCAGGAAATGTTCCTTTTGGCAGCTTCCTCCTTGCCAGTAGATGTTGTCATTACGTGAGGAGGACTGGAAAAGCAGTTGAAGAAAGGGATTCCTTTAGGGCTGCTAAACTGCCAAGAACAAGTTCAATAAACATGTTTTCAAAACGTTTGAATTTAGCAACAATCAAGTCAGTCTGATGAATGAAAACTCAGAGTTTTTATTAAGGCTGTCCTATATTGCTGGAAGTGTTACATGACCAGTTGGAATCAGGAAGATTAGGAAGTTGGTATATCTGAAGAACATGGCAGTGAGGCAAAATATTCACATTGGCAGTTACAGAGAAAGAGGTAATTAATAAAAGAATGGAATCAGGATGATATAGTTCAGTGCTCTGTCACTGAGACCTCATGCACTACTATACTGGTTGCCATTTTAGAAACACTTTTTTTCCTTTTTAGGTTTTAGGTTGACTACAAAAGGAACAAAGAATATATGATACATTATTACTAATCAAATCAGAGGGTGCATCCCTGGTAGGTAAAATAGAGAGAGTCTGCTAACCGTTAGAATATACTGCAAGCCCTCCCTCTGATAAAGTTTTTCCATTACGACACTTGTAACAACAACAGATTATCAAAATTCTACTACTTAAACCCTTCCTTCAGGAAGATTTCCACATTAAAGTAAAGAGGACAAAAGGAGTAGAGATTCCTTGACTTTGTTATTGCTAATTTGATAACTGCTGGACATGTTCAAAACAATAATACAATGCATGTCAAACAACACTTGACAATCCCAAGACTGCTATAAGGAAAATGCATATGCTAAGTTATAGGGTACATGATGTGATTCATGGATAATTACTGAACTGTGAAGAAAATAAATCCATACATGGTATTAATAATTCACCTTCCTATGGCCAGTCATTATTAGCAACTTGGTGGCATTACTGTACCTATTTCCTATAAGTGTAAGCAAGAAATTCTGAACATAGTCATGGAAGCTAAAAATAAACCAGAATTGATTATCCACTGCTGAAGTAAACTGTTTACTAAATATCTATTATTACATTATAGTACATAATATGACAAACTGCCAGTTTGGCTTACATTACTGTACTTTTAAACAATAATCAAGAGTTGGCAGAGAGCTAGGTAAGTGCTCATTTACTGCATTTTATATAAATCTAAATAAATAAATGTATGGCAGGTTGTTCTCATCTAACTTCTCTTGGCTGATACTGGATTGTTCGTTTTTGCGCCATACATATTTTGGCATATTTTCCAAGACTAGACCTAAATGTCTGGAACAGTAACAAACTGACTCTCAAATTAATAATTTCTGCTCCATATGCAAGGAAGAGTACAAGATCCTGATGCAAGATGAAGGCGTAGCGAGAAGGGTCTACTCTGAATTAGCTTTTACATGGAAAGAATCTTGTAACTTTGCAATGAACAATATGCAAAGTTGCAATATTGGACACTGTTTAAAGGATATGTTAAAAAGTAAGGACTATGCATTCTCTGGATTAAACTAATGTTATAGTAAGTAACTTAAATACATCACTATATTCACTTGCCTGCAAGCTCTGATCAATGTAGACGTCACCTAAAACTTTGCATACCAGGGTTGCATTCGTCCGCATGAAACACTACATTTTTCTTATCTTCCCTCCCGTTATCATTATGATAACTAAGATTTTCAGTCACAGGAAAAGTGAATCAGGGTTATGGTAATATTTCAGATTTTACATCAGCCTTTTAGTATCTTCACGGCCTTGAACATTGATCAAGCAACTGCCTTCATCATACATCATTACTGAATCTGACGGACTAATGCAACTATTAGCACTTCTCAACTAACCAAAGCATAATCTTAGTTTTGACAGGAGAAATCAACTATTAATGTGTATAAGACAGAAAATTGCATGATGATAATTATTTTTGGTATTAGAGAGTCATTTGAACACTTATTTTCTAAAACTTTACACTGTTACAACAATCTGCAAAAGCCCTAGGAATGCAGAACTAAAAATCAAATACGAGTTTATCATAATGAGCCTTATGTTTTGACATAATCCTTCACTTTATTTTGTAACTTGATTATTTCATTTATGCAAATAAGGCCCCAAATGCTGTTGCACTCAAGAAGTTAAACACTTGACATTTTTACTCCTTAAAAGGCAACATTTTATGATGTCTAGATATGTTTATTAATTAGTGATTATTAACACCCAGTAAACAACATCATGTCTTGTAAAAACACAATCTTTCTTCACAGCGTGATGCTGAAATCTATTATTCACTGATTCCATATGCTGAAATACACTCAAATGATCACAAATGACCTTAAGCATTAGATAAATGTAAATGAGGACAGGGTAGAAAATGTGCTTTTGATTGATATCTAAAAGACCAGGTTTGAAGTCTTGACAAGGGATGAAATCTGAAATCTCATACACAGTGGACGGCAATTGGAAACCTACAAAATCTAAGCTCCTGGATGGAGGTACCACACAGCCTTTCCTCAGCAGGGATGAGTGTCTGAGGCTGCTCACGAGAAGCGTTCAGCACATGGAACCTGAAAGACCATTCCTGGGGCTCGCTGTGGCCTTTGTCTTCTTGGCAGGCACTTATTAGGATGCAGAGATTTATCTCTAAGTTATATGCATGTACACCCTAATGAAGGCAGAATTTTTCTAACCCTAAGTGCTCACTTAAAAGAACTTCTCTACACAGAATGGCTACATAAGCATAGGGATAAATGATGTGAATGATAGCCATTAAAATTGTATGGGTTTAACCCTCTATGTTAATAAGCTTATTCTGCTGTAACAGCTTGCCTTTCTCAGCCCTTTTTCAGCTTTACTTTTGTCACTCTGAGGAGGACTGAGAGCCCTTCTGGAATGAGAATCATCATAAAAAAAAAAAGATTTAGCTACACAAATAGGACGCCATTATTTGCTCTTAGTCATCTCTAAGCACATTCTATTTCTCAACCCTGTACCACAAACATGAAGTATTTTACAATTTACTTTTAAAATACTACAAGATATGAACGCACTTCAAATTTTCAACTGCTTCTAGTCACTGTTGTACCTGGAGGTGCCTCAATGAAATAGTTAAACAGCTAACCTCAATGGCACCATCTATAACACAGTGGGTCAGGAAGGGCTCTGGAGATGATCTGAAACCAAATTCTCTGAACCTCTATGACATTCACCCTCCAGAGAACATCCTTAGCAGGTAACTCAAAGACAACAGAGCTGATGCAGTGAAAATGCTGGGTACACCCTGCGCCTTAAGACGTGGTTGATGAGAGAAGGACCCCAGCATGCTGTGCCTGGCTCCCATGCTGCCCATCCATCCCTGCGGTGACAAGAAGATACTCTTCGCACAGACAGGATGACCAAAACCCCTCCTGGATCTGACAACACTTGCCTCAGGGAAAAATCGGATTTGGTGCCACCCTGAATTCTCAGAGCTATTTACAAATGAAGCCTGCCAGTGATTTAGGTACATTCACTCCAAGTCTCATATTCAGTACCACCGGTAATGTTGTCTCTAAAGCAGCCAAATTTCAACCATGCACTAAATCACAGCTTGAAGTGACATAGTGTACGTTAAAAAAAAAAAAAAAGGGAGGTTACGGCACCAGGATCAATCCTACTGTACTTGCTTGTTAAAAGCAATTATTTTTTTTTAATACTTCTAAATTTCTCTTACATCACCTATCTACTTATATTGTATATATATCTGTGTCAGCATCAGTAGTATAGGTCACAGTTTCATACTTCCACATATATTTCACATTTATAATAAATACACAACTACATGCAAGAAACAGTAAAGCAGTTTAGTAGAATCTTACCAGCTTGACACCTTCTGCGCCTTAAATACTCCGGCATTTTGGTTTCTTGTGATGATCTCACTTACATCTGTAGCACATTTGTTAAGAACGATCAACAAAATTAGAGCAGTAATAAAAATAACAAAACCTTTTTTCCCTATCGTTAGTACCTTAATAATGTCTTTTATCTCTCTGGTTTTCTTTAATCTGTGCTAGGAGCTGGTCTTTTTTCAGAAGTACAAATTTTACATTGCTACTCCAGCACATCGGCCATATACATCTATGTCTGCCTCTATTTATGACTTAGATCTGAGGAATTGCTAGCCCTGCAGCTATAGAAGAACTGAAAAAGACTTCTCATACCTTATATACATTTAAAGGCAACTATTATTTACGAACATAAGAACTACAACTGTGGTGAACAGAAATTTTTTGGCATGGTCACTTAACGTCCATAGAATCATAGAACAGTTTTGGCTGGAAGAGACCTTCAAGATCATCAAGTCCAACGTTTGTCCTAGCCCTATCAACACCATTAAACCACATTCCTCAGCACAACATCCACCCGTCTCTTAAACACCTCAGAGATGGTGACTCAACCACTTCTCTGGGCAGCCAGTTCCAATGGCTGACAACCCTCCCAGTAAAGAAATTCTTCCCAATATCCAACCTGAACTTCCCCTGGCACAATTTAAGGCCATTTCCCCTCATCCTATCACTTGCCACGAGGGAGAACGGACCAATTCCCGCCTTGCTACAACCTCCTTTCAGGTAGCTGTAGAGAGCGATGAGGTCTTCCCTCAATCTCCTCTAGGCTAAACGGCCCCAGATCCCTCAGCTGTTCCTCATAGGACATATGTTCCAAATCCTTTACCAGCTTGGTAGCTCGCCTCTGTACCCTCTCCAGCACCTCAATGTCCCTCGTGTAGTGAGGGGCCCAAAAATGGACACAGTACTCAAGGTGCAGCCTCACCAAAGCCAAGTACAGGGGCATGATCACCTCCCTGCTCCTGCTGGCAACACCATTCCTGATCCATCCCAGGATGCCATTGGCCTTCTTGGCCACCTGAGCACATTGCTGGCTCACGTTCAGCCAGCTGTCCAGTTTAGTTTGTGCTGCTTTCAGATTATAGGGCTGATTTAGATTATAGGGCTGAGATTTTGGAGGCTTATGGGTTTTGAGTACCTGCCCTGCCACAAGACATGTACTTTTGTTCTTGGCACTGGCTGGGTGAAATCCAACACACAATGGGAGCACCTTTACCTATAGGCAAGGTAGTTTCTAGTCCATCTCTATAAAAGACAGTACAAAGCAATAACTGCCTTTTCTTTCCCACAAGGACTGTGACAGTGCCTCAGCCTCGTGTCTCAAGCCTTCAGTTCGGAAGATCAGGTCACAGACTTGGGCAGCCATTCGGGCAAAGCAAGGGCTGTCAATGAAAAGTTTCAAAGGAAGCTGTGCCCAGTCATCTATGCCTAGAAATATAACCCTCATAATCAATCATCTGTGGTTAGTGATAAGTCATTGGAAGAAACAAGTCTAGCAAGTAACCAAAAATTATGAGAACACTAAACATCACCCACTGTGAATCCATACGTACTTGAACAATTCACTGTCAGATACAAAAAACTATCATAAATGGGCATTTTTGGTAAAAACGTCAATGATCCCACTTTCTTATTTAAGGCACAGGAAATCTGATGCTGATTACGGAGATGCTTATTGGTGCACAAAATATGTTAAAGTCTTCGTGAGTGCTCTTTAAAGAGAATTGAACGCTAATGCCAGGCCAATTTAAAATATCACTGATCTACCTTTTTATTTGCTTTGTTGAAATCACATAATTGGCATTCCTAACACAGTTGGCTACTTAGGAAAAGTTATTTTAGGAAAGCCTCTACCCAAACAATGCAAAAGAAAAGACAAGTGATGTTTCGTGAAGTCAAAAACTAAAAACGGAATGATGGAAAACTGGTTTAAACAAATCTCTGTAGTTTGGACATGCCTTTTAAATCTTCTCCACAATATGCAATGAGAAGTAGTAATGAACCATCTATACAAGTGAAGCAAAAGGAAGGCATAAAGAATACCATGAGGAAAGCATGTTATTTTTAAGTAGAGGAAGAAGCAGCATTGTTGATAAATTAGCTACAGTGCACTTAAATTATAACTGAGCAAAACTATAAATAATTGGTGTAAACATGTTAACAAGTAGCTTTATTAAAATAATTTATGAGCCCATGTCTTCAGGCATTCAGGCTGAACATGACCTTTCTAACCTAAATTTACCAGGACTGTTGAAAGATCCATACACTATATTTTAATGGCCATCATAGTGCACTGCAACAATGGTTTGTATTATTGATGCTTTCAGACAGTAGTTCAAGTCACTAGGCACAAGGTCCACAGCCTCTTTGAAACAGGAGGCAATTTCACTAAAAATGAACCTCATCCTTGCATTTGGACACGTCCAGCTGAGCACAGATGCTGCTGGTGTTCTGGGGAAACTGAATTTGATGTTCATGACTGACTATGTCATAGATATTACCTAAGTTGGAAAATTTGTATTTGAATGCCTATCACCGAAAATTACAAAGGGTGATGAACCTGATAACTTTGCCTGTGTAAGTCTTATTGTTCACTTGAACTACCTGTATTTTTCTTTTTAATACTTTCTTTATTTAAATGATCCTGAAAGAACCTAGATAAAACACACTAAACCAAAAATAAAGTTTTCAACGAAGCTGCATAAGCAATAACGTCTGTCTTTATTTTATTGATTTTGCAATAAATGATCTGTTAATAGATTAAAATCAATGGACTAGTAATTCAAATCATAATATCCTTTTAAAAATCTCCATAAATCTCATGCATAAGATGACCAATTTGATATCAAATATGACTATATATTTTACAGTGAAACGGTTAAAATGAGAACAATGATTTGATATAAACATATTGGTAAACTGTTTTAACTTGCAGCTTTTCAACAACATATCCTAATATAAATATTGAAAACATACATAGTGAATACTTCATGTGGCAGTAGGAAAGGGAGAATAAAATGAAGAATGTCAAAAATTAAAAGAAAAATCAAATCCTCAAAAGCCTGAGACTTCACAAAGCAAAGCTGTTAGTTATGCTCACTGAATAGCGGTAACAACAACAAAACCAACAATAATTATGATGATGATGATAATACAACGGCAGATTCTCAGATGCAATGCACTATTGCCAGGTCGATTTTCAATTACATTTCACTGATGTATTCATTTGTTTCTTAATGTGCTCATCTTGCCCATTAAGAATAATTAGCAGGCTTGCTTGGTGATTTCCTGGCTTCTGACAGTGTTTTTTTTTCCTTTTTTGTTGACAACCACTTTTACTTTTTGGAAAGTCATTTTTGGATATTATAGTATGACTGGCATGTAATTTAAGCTTCCTAAGAAATTTAAAGGAAAGATGTAAACAGTAATTTTAAAACAAGATTATTTAAAACTACAATATCTACAGGAAAAGCATAATACTAGGCATTAACTATTGCTGAAGAGCAGAATCTAATAAAGAAAACAGTATTTTATCCCACATTGATTTAAGTTGGTATGCTAAACAATTATAAAATATCATCCACAATAATAAAAATAAGCAGAAACACATCATTTGTAGCACTGGGGGCTAAACACTATTTCCAATTACACTAAAAATTCATACTGATTTCTGTGAATCTAGTGTGGCTGAAACAGATCTAAATTTAGCCTAAACTTCTGTCACAGCTAGTCACTATAGAAAAGAATGCAAAAGAAAATTACCATAAGACAGATCATAAAATTACTACTGAAGTCCATAAAACACATAAAATGCAACATAAATTTCATTATGTGCACTTTTAAGAATACATTCCACCTACACTGTAAAGTTCTTAGTCTGCTGCACTTTGGCACCCTGCTAATATTAAGCCCATTGTAAAATCCAACACAATAAAAGCACTTTGAATGCTGAGCCTTCAGAGCACCAAATGTTAAAAAAGAAAAATAAATTCCTGTTAGAGCCTTCCACCAATCACTTCTCTGAAAGGGATTCACTGAGTGAATACAGATGAAGACTTCTTGCAAGACTTTCGGAAAGAAAAGATATTTCTAAAACATATTGTGAAAAACTAAGGTGTGCTAATTAGATGACATTAACGGTTTCTTTTTCAGGAATACAAACACTTTTGATTTGTTTAATGCCAAAGACCGAGTGAATACTTTTAGCACTCATCCATTTTTCTTGCTATAGAAGACTTCTGAATTTCAAGAAAGTTCAGGTACGTTTATGGAATCTGCTAAGCAAGATATTTGCTGACTTGATGATTACTGAGCTTACCTGAAGCTCTCTGTGAGTTAAATGACCTTTTGTTAAATACTTATGGTTCTGTAAAATGCCAGTTTGTTTTGTTGGGCTAGTTTTGAAACACTTTTTTTCTCCCCCATTTTTTATCTTTGTAATGACATAGAAGAAGGATCGGAAGGGGTGATGCTGATTAAAATACACAGAATAATGACTACCTCCTCCTCAAGACATGAGTACAACAAATCAGAATTTAACAAAATAAGAATCCCTGAAACATGACTGAGAACTTGTATTTTTCAAAAAAAAGGAGACTTATAAGGCTTCCTTCAGATTTTAAAAGAGATGATATAGGGTCAGCTGCTTTTCCATGAAATTGTTAAAAGTGCTGTAAACAATTACAGTTACCTCAGTTAGGTCTGAGAGAGTCATTTTAAAGGTAGTAGCTAATATTACTGCCCTGCAATGCCTCCTGTTTTAATGGCCATAAGAAACAGCAATTTTTTAAAACCAGGAATTAGTTTAACTTTTTTTTTTTCCACTAAGTACTCATTAGTTAGTTCTCAAATGCATACAAGCCTGAAATCCTAATAATTCTGACGATGATGATGCAGTGGCCAAAACCTGAAAAACTAGTCTGCCTTAAAATGCAAACGGAAAGATTACCAAGGAACAAAAGCAAACAGATATCTTCCTTTTTTTCCTCTCAATTTCTAAGGGCTATTAGTATTCACTGTATATATCTGTTCTTGTTCTGTGCTGATATTTAACGTGGCCACAAATTATGCTCACTCATTCTCTCGGGTAGCCAAAGTCCAGTTCAATTTTCTGAACTATGTGTTCATATTAGAAGGGAATAATAGCAATTTAATCTATTATAAGAAATATAATAAAATACTTTCTACAAGGGACAGAGAAGCTTCGCAATCTTACATCAAGAGAAATTATGATAAATTGATAACTGATTAAGCACACTATATGGGTAATTTCTAGGCAGTTATAAAACTTAGCAGCAACAATGAAACCATGCATTTCAATATACACTGGAAAACCTGTGACAACATACAAATACAGAGTATGCTTTAAGAGGCCACTATCTGAAAGTAAAAAAAATAAAATCTAGTTCTCCTGCAAAATGAATATGTGAAGGGGAGCTAATGATTTGATTCACGGCTACACCTCCTGCAACGTGCAGCATACGCTCAGGCATCTTTCAGCACTCAACCATAAGACAAATATTTACTACTGTACTTGCTCTATACCAACACGTACATTTTTAATTAGAGAAGAAAATGTAGCATTTATTGTGTGGGAGGCTGTAGCTCTGTTCAAGATATTCTGCATCTATTTTTTAATTACTTATGTGGGGACTTTTTCTTAATATACCCCATGCTGTCTGTCTTTATATCGATTGTTACTCAGCCAGTAAAAAGGAACGAGCACAACAAACCAGTTTTCTATCTGAATAAGGATACTTTTGATGGCCTTTTCATTTCCATCAGTTAACAGAACTTCTTTGACATCTGCAGAAATAGCAACCTGAAAAAAAGAGCACAGCAAACAATGAGCAAATATGCTTGTCTGTGTGGAAGTGAAGACAGGAGTGACAAGCCTTCAGTATCATGCTTCCTCACCTATTTCTCTGTAACAATCTTCAATCTTTTTTCATTTTATGTCTGCATTATTTTAATCATTCAATCAAATCAGTCAATACTTTTATCATTCCATTTGCGGGAGCCTCTATCTTGCTATCATTCTGTTCCGTAATTGCATTGTGACAGCGGATGATGGTATTCTGAGAGGCTTTCATTTGCGGGCTTCTGTTTATCTAGTAGAGCCATCATACAAGGCTGTCACTCTGCCTTTCAGCTTGCTTCTGTCTGACTGCCTGATGCCCTTCATATAACTTTGCATTGCAGGCAGATGGCTTTGTAAGGGTAATTTTTTTGTGAGCTTTGACATGCTCGCACATTGGGCTGTAACCTCGACACATTGTATAAGAGCGACAGGTTTGTCAAATGCCAATCAGTGTAACAATATGCTTTTATTTGTAGAGACATAAAAACTTGTCTAATGCACTGCACTGCTACATAATATCTCCTGAATACATGACTCAGAACCCAGAGAATGGTGAACGACTCTCCTGAATGGCCAATCTAATTCAAAAGAATCTAATTACCGAGAGCTCTGGATCATGTTTGTTGGTGTAATAATGCAGGCAAAACATTAGCAGCTATATCATGGTGCTCCAACTGTGATTCGCCAGGCTATTCCTGTATCTTAGCAAATGGGACTATAATCTGAAAAAAAAAAAAAAGCTTCGGCTATGGCAATGAAAGACAGACCGTACGTGGCCTGGAATGTCACAACAAGAGATATTGACTACGCGGAGGTAAAATGTTTCTGCTCATCGAGGCAACCATAAAATCAATATGATACGAAAGCAAGTCAATCTAGAAGGTCTCTCAAGACTCTGCAGCTTGACCGCAGCTGAGGCTGTTGACAGTTCTCTGACCCAGCAGTTGGAGGCACTGGAACATTTTTCCTTTTGTTTCTTCCTCTGAATGGGATTGGAATTGAGAAAAGACCTACCATGAGCCCAGCCAAGCATGTCATGCCACCCCCTAGCTCACACACAGCAAGGTCCCTGAAAGAGAGAAAGGAAATGGTAGAACCCATACAAATTAGATGAAAATGGTCAGAGAGACATATATGTTACAAGAACAAATTGCCATCTGCAGTATGAACTGAGCTACCAGGAAGTTGTAGAGACATGACTAGGCTACCTCATGTCGTTTTGCGTTTTAAAAATAATTATGAAATAGAAAAGTCACAAAGCAGGCAAATCAGTGGGGGTTCCCTCATTAGTGTTCAGTGCAACATTACCACCGCTGAGCTGAAAAATCTGAGAAGGTTCCCTTTTTTCCCTTGTCAATGGCTCTGTCTTTTAGAACTAAACTAGCTAGAGTAGCGAAAGATAATTGTTAGGAAAGGATAACAATGTTAATCCACATTCATTCTTGCAAAAACAGTTAGGGAAGTAAACGGGGAAATTAATATTATTTATATATCTCTCCATATAGTTATGCCTAAAAGCCTTTTTATATTAAAAAGAGGGAAGTTTTAAAACATGCCGTATATCACAAAACAATTACACGTGAAGAAATCCGATCCTTCAATTAGCATTTAAAACTGCAAGTGACCTACAAACAATGCTGTTACGAACAACGATGGGAACAGCAAACAGTTAAGCCACAGAGAACCAAGCGAAGTTAGCGTCAAGACCCTAAACTGAGCCTGAGCAGAGGGTTGAATACGTGGTCTTTTTGCTGCTTTTAACTTAGACCATACCGTGCCGCTATTAAGACCCGTGTGTGAAATATAATTTGGCGCAGAGAGCGTGCCGGATGGGAGCTGGCAGGGGGAGCAGTAAAGAATGTCCTCCAGAGCCACGGCCTGCCCCAGGAGGGGAGGAGGGAGGGATGCTGACCCCGGCGCCGAAACTGCGTGAAGCAGCGTCTAGGGCAAGGCAGAGTCTCAGTTTAGGAACATGCTGCTTTATAGCTAAATCTGCGGCAACTGCTACAGTCGGCAGAAAACGTTCCCATGGAGATATTTTTGATGGACAGAAAGTGCAATTTCAGCTAAACAGAACTTTTTCTCTTTTTTTAGGTGCACCTTTTCTTCTCCCCTAAAATACCAAAGTCCAAAAATCTATTGTTGTGTGAAAGTATTTCCTCCCTACTCGTTTGACACTGATATTTAGGAAGACTATCTAGGATGCCATATCAGTATCAGCACACAAACGCTGATATTTTGTTTGCTGAGGCCAGAGGACTTAGGCTTCACGACTGCCCACTATTGCTCGTTGTCTGGATGGGACAGATTTATTTTTCTTAGACTCCACAAATTTTATTTGAAAAGAAGTCTAGTTGTCCTACTTAATGGAAATGAGACAAAAGACGGACATAGTTCAGAGGAACAAGCTGTCCATAAAACCAGTAAGAATGTAAAACAGATCTGGGAAATTTGCAGTTTGTGGTTTAAATAGAGTGATTATAGGTTTTTCCTCAGAGAAGTTTTTATTTTTCTAAACCATATACGTCATACATATAAAAAGTATATGCATATGGTTATATATGTAAGACTCACAAGGCACTGAATCCTTTATAAGAGTCATACTTACTGAAATAAACATAGAAAGTATCTAGTGTAGGAGTTTTAGTGCATTTTGAACCACAATACATGTGCATAGTATACCAGCATATACATACACACATATACACATACGTACTTACGCATATAAATAATTTAATTCAGCGCAAAGTTCCCTTATTAGCAAATTTTAAAAGCCGAATCCATCTTTTAGGTGGCATTTAATGACATTTATCACTGAGAATTAAAATAAGAAACTCTACTCAGAGTGTCCTGTCGAGAGGGCATAAACCTGAGAAATCAGGATGTGAAACTGCCCAGTTCCTCCACGGCAGTTTGACTAATCACTGGCTTGGAGTACCAAGGCTGGAACACTCAAGCTAGGAAAATCCTCTTTTAGAGAGGATCCTCTGAGGATGAGTGGAGTGCAGGAGCCACAGCAAGGGGCTGGGCAGCAATGTGCTACAGGGACGGCACCACAGCAGCCAAAGTCACAGCTAAACTGGGAGGAAGGAACAGCAGCTCCTAGATTCGGTGTTAGCTGCCTCCTCTGACAGGGTGGGCTTCGCTCAGTTGGCTGACAGAGGCCAAACGAGGCTTACGAACCACGGCAGGCTTTGGTGCCAGGTCTTTGGTTTCCGATAGGAACCAGCTCACAGCTGACACGCCTTCTGCTTTGGTGCAAGGGGCAGAGACTTCCAGCTTGGTGTTCCCTATTTTACCAACACTTGCGTATTCAGACTGAGGAATTTTGTACACTCCAAGGTGGGTCACTTGGTACTAGCTTTCAACCCTCACTCTTAACACAATTTATGCTTCCAAATGCATTGCTGTAATGGCTTTTCTTGCACCCTGTTCATCCTCTGGACAATGAAACTTCAAGTGCAAAGCTCTGTATGCTCAAGGGGAAAGAGAGAGGATGCAGGACGGGTTTTATTTTTAAGTGTTCCTATTGCAGCCTTGGTAACTGTCTTCTGCAAGTTTAGAAAATGTGAAAACAGAAAAACAAAAAGCAGAATGTCTCCAAATTGTTTCACAATACTTAAATACAGGTGCAAATTCCTCCATTGCTACATGCAGTGATTATTATATTATTTATGAGGAAATATTTTGCTTGCTTTTGCAACAGATGTTAGTTTAAAGAATGTCTTTTATTTTTCCTGACCTTCACAATCAGTACTGATCGATTGGAGCTTCACTTTTGTTTCCCAAAAATCAAAGTGAAATAAAACGCCTTGAGTGGAAATCAAAAGTCTTTGACATATAGCAGAAAGCTTGCTGTGCAATATTAGTACCCAAAGGCAGCTCAGAACTCTTTGTTAAGAGCAACATGCTTTCACCTTGAACATTTTAAATTTAATCTGAAGACTTAAATCATAGCAATCTTTACCATGCAGATACAATAAAACAGATTGGAAAATATCTTTTTATGTTTAAGTCTGTACCTGAATATTTCATTGTGCTTTAGGCAGTAGTAAGCTAGCACTTCTTCAGATGGCCAGACACCTATAAAACAAAGATATTTGCCTTCTTAGAAGAGATTTTTTTTTGTCTAAAATAATATTTGAGTACATATTACCATTTGCAGACCTCTACCAACTGTTTAATTCTCTAAATTTGCCATAACACCATGGAATAAAGAAAAAAAAGAGATTTTTAACCGAAGACTTCTTACTTAAGCATTGGAACTGAATATTTAATAGCTTGCACCCCCAACTAATAATGAGAAATTTAGTTTATAGATACATGTACACACATAAACATACACGTATATCTATGCATACGGGTACAATTGTCAAGAATTAAAAAGTTATATCCAACCTAATTCTATGAAACTTCTGGCATTTGGGCATTCACATGGATATTATCAGTTTGTACCAGGCCACAGGTGAGGCCCACCATGCCTTGTAGTCTGCTTCTAACAGAGAGCAGGAGCTCCCTCCTTTCTACACAGCTGTTTTTAAGAGTCATTTAATTTCTTCCCAGCTTGTTTTTATTTAGCTCTTTTTATCTTAGATTTTGTTAGGCCTCAGTCTGACTGTAAGAGACACTGCCCAGCAACACACGCTAATGAGAAATACGGGACTGAAGCATTAACACAGCAGGATTCCTAGTTGTGGCTCAAGTAGTTTTTGAGGAGGAGACACAAGTGGTAAATTCTGTTTAATAGTCACCAAAGGATTTTTCTAGATCTTCTATGGTCTGTGGTAAACTTTCCATAGCTGCAAGATACCGAGGCAGGAAGCACCACTGTTTTTACTGTATAAAGAAACATCTTCTCCCTCTTGTTTTGTACTTGTCTCTGTCATTTTCACTGGAGGCTCTCCAGTTCTCATAGGCATAGAATGATTTGGGTTGGAAGAGACTTCAAAAATCATCTAGTTCCAATCCCCCTGCCTTGGAAGGTACATCTTCCACTGGATCAGGTTACTCAAGGCTCCATCTAACCTGGCCTTGAACACTTCCAGGGATGGAGCATCCACAGCTTCCCTGGGCAACCAGTTCCAGTGCCTTGCCACCCTCAGGGTAAAGAACTTCTTCCTTTTATCTAGTCTAAATTTACGCTCTGCCAGCTTCCACCCATAACCCCTCATCCTGTCACTACAGGCCCTTGTAAAAAGCCCCTCCCCAGCCTTCTTGTAGGCCTCCTGCAGGTACTAGAAGGGTGCTATACAGTCATATGCGAATAGACAATGCAATAGAGCCCTTTTCACCTAATCTGTATCATTTGTGACTTTATGAGCTTCCATCATAAAACTCACGCTAGTCGACATCAACCTTGGCAAGTGCTTGGAGGCACCCATGCAAATCTACCCCTTCAACAGCACTCAACTTGTGAAACTCGCTGTTCAGTCAAGACCAGTTTCCCACCTCAGCTGAAGGTGCTGTGGCCCACGGAGAGGGCAGCACCGATTGCGCCAGGCTTGCATGCTCTTCTGCAGGCACCTGCCTCCATTGCTGGAGGGAGCCTGGGGAAAACGGGCCCCTGCTCAGGCACCTCAGTTAGGTGCCCAAAGTTAAGGCAGGATAAACCAAAGGCATACGCGGCTGAATTACGGTTGTACAGGTTTCCCAGCTGTTGTTGCTCAGCAATGAGGAAATCTGCTTACATGTCTATCCACAGGTAAAATCCAGGGTTAGTCTCCCCTCTCGCAACACACAGCGTTATGAATTAACATGATGGAAACTTAATATTACGAACTACAGACAACTTCAATGGTTTCAGTAAACTTAAATCCACACATGTGGGAGCATCCTTCAGATATTTCTAGACAGGTAAACTGAATTCCATGCAGCTTACTATGTACATGAATCCTTTATATAATTTTTTAGAATACTGATTCCTGAGACTTTAAAAGCATCACAGCATATTTAATAGAAGCAGAATTTTGGGAGAAAAACTGTCTTCCTTCTAAAGCGCTTAAGAGCCTGATCATAACCATCAAATATAAAATTCTTCCTTTCCACCTAGTAAGTATTCCAAACCACCTTTACTTACAGTGATGATTAATGAAAATTTATGTATGTGTTTTCTGCCAGGCAGATCTATCAAAAGCCTAGATAGGATTTGGCCAAAACTTTGCATGCCACTTTTGTATGACAAAGATCTTAAAGGTGAAAAAAACAGAGTGACAATTCATACGTGTGACAAAAACACTGAAACATTGGTATTTGTCCTGCTTATGACCATTTAGGCTGATCAGATGGTTGTGAATGTGCTGATTTGCTTAGACTTGTTAAGGGTTAAAATAAAATATTCACACATGACTACCCATTCTTCAGTGAAACATACACTGAGAATTGTACAGGATTTTCCATCTCCCTTTTGAGCATTTCAATGCTTTTGAGCACTGAAATATGCTAAAATGACAGATTTTGCAGTAAATATAATAACTGTTTAAATATTTTAGCGTATAATATAAAGAATGTTTCCATTTGCAGTGACTGATGTATACTCAAGCAATAAAAGTGCTTTTTACTATTTAGTGAAGACACAGCTAATTTAGTACACTCATAATGCTTATGTCTCACATTACAAAAAAACCCCACACACCCACAAACACAAAAAACCTAAACCCTTTTATAGCAAACTTTTAGCCTGAGTGTGTTTTAAAAATACCTGCCAGTTGTAGCAAAACCACAGAAATCCTTCAACATCTGAGTTTTCAGTACCCTCAGTCAAATGTTCCTCACTTGTCTGCGACTGTTATTGAAAGAGCACTTTGAATGGTGACACTAAATCTTTTTATGAGGGGTCACTGTTCTTTCCCCTGCTACCACCACGATGCCGATACCGGCTGAAACTTGCAGGTGTATCGGATGGCTCGGCGCTGAGAGAAGGCTAAAGCACCTTTGGCAAGACAATGCTCTTCTTGAGGCAGATGCCAGGGAGACACACGACTCTCGTCCCCGCTCTCTGCCCCCGTGGGGAAGGAAACATCACCTCAGCGATGATATAAGTGGTGGGCGGCTAAAGAGGCAGGAGTCAGGAGGTCTTTGACGAACACAGGCCTCAAGAGCGGGAGCACACAGTGCTTCCAGCTAAGCCCAAGGAGACAGAATACCTGTGTTAATTTTAGTAAAAGGAAAAGCTTCTCGTGCTTGAACAGGTACATAAGCCTCTTTACCTTCAAACCAGGGATAAGCTTAAGGATCCACGTGGAGGAGTTTGCATTCTGTCTTCCCCTTCACTCTGACCTACATTCACCAACACAATGACCTACATTCTGAAGTTGCAAGTATAAGATAGTTCTGCTTCTGTTAGAAAACGTGGAGCTGTAACGCATAAATGCAGCAATACCTGCAAGTTAACAACCACCACTAAGTTGTGAAAAGCATATTTTATTTCCTGAAAACAGATTAAGTTTCCTGTGAACACACTTAAAATAATTCTTTCATATTTAAAATAAAATTATTCTCGTTTTGTATTGTGAATTAGATTATAAATACATAATATCAGATGAGTATCTATTTGCATGTGCTTCTGTACTTACACAATAGTCAATTATTTACACATGTACCAAAAGAATATCAAAAGGCTCCCCAAATGGTACTTGTATTTAAAAGGCTATAAATACACCACGAGTCCTAGACAGAGGGGCTAAAAGTCTCACTGTACAAGGAAACAGAGAGAAACAAGAGCTCCTTTTTGCAAAAATAAGTATTTTGTGACATTTACTGGTGGTTTTGAAACTCTTTTATCACCTTGATAACTACAGTGTGAGAACAGGGAATAGTTGCCAGAAAACATCGGAATCACTACCGAAACAAATAAAAGCATTAAGTTGATTAAGTTTGGTCGGCATTTAAAGGAAAGCATCAAGAAGGACTGTGATTTGGCATGTCTAAAGACATGGGAGAGAGACAGTGCTCACAGAGCAACGTCTCCACATTTCAGTTCTTGGCAGGTATCCTCTCACCGTTAGGATGGAGTAGGAGATTTGCTACAAATGTGCCATAAGAGCAATGACATCCACCTCCAGACAGCTTCATGATAGTTACACTACAGTAGTAGGGCTAGAAAAGCACTAAATAATAAAATCACTAAATAGCATGATGATGGATGGAGAAGTGCTATATACGCAGAGGCCTACAAAATGCAGGCATTTCTATAGCATGTATCACCAAATCATAAAGTCTGACCACAGTAACAAGAGTCTACTTCATTCGTTCAAGTCTCAGAAAACGTGATGCCATCATGAGTTGCTATTGGCCCCATTTTGCACATTAGGAACCAAACTAAGAAACGGAGACAGATTAAGTGAGTCAAACTCACAGAATGAAATTATGGGAAGGCCAAGAAAAAAAACCTGAGCCATCCTAACACCTTGAGGCACGAAGTAACCAAAAAAGACACCCAAAATTTTACTGTAGAGGAACAACGCTAACAAAAATCATAACAATGCACAGAAAATACAAATTAAGTTGGTTTTATTACTCTTATAGTCTGCACTAGTCAGGGCACAACAGTTCTTTAAAGCAACCTTCAACCCATGTGGACTAAATCATGTGCAAGCGGCCTTCTGAGGATGTTCTGTTTTAACCATAAGGTGGAGCAACACTAGTCCAGGAAACATCTGTGTTTCTTCTGTGCTGAATCTAGAAATGCCTAATCCTGTATGATATTACAGAAAAATTTTCTACTAGATCTAAGCTATCCAGTATAAACAAAATAAAATAAAAATTATTCTTTCTCCTCTGTGGCTTTTTGCCATATTTTAAAGATTGCCATCACACATTTGGATAATAAATACTGAGATGTGACATGAAGTTCTTAAAGAACAGTATCTTATTAGAAAATTCTCAGGACAGAATGCTGAGCATTCTGAGATGTGTCTTTTTAAAGAAGACATTTGATTATTGGAGCCATTATGCATCCGCATTGCTCCATAGGTACAAAGACATCATAGCAGCCACTAATTACTTTAACTGGGATACTGTAAGATTAGTGAAACTCTACTTTACCGCCTGCCAACGCTACAAGCAGGGCATGAAGGGGCAACTGGAGGTGACAGGTGAACTGTCCCTTAAAGCTCTGAGCAGGAGGTATAAAGCTATCTGACAACTGCTTCACACATGCTAGGAGATTAAGAAGTTCCTTTCCAAGCTAAGCCAAATGGAAAGTTTTGTCACTTTTCCCTAGCACTACACATGGCCACGTACACAGACATCTGAGCCCAAAATTCAAATTTTTCTTTCATTTGAACTATTAAACAGCCAGATGTCTTCCTCTTTATTTGAGGCTTCAACCAAATTCTGGACAAATCCTATCCTAACCCTCAAAAGCAAAGACAATTTAAATTTGAAGCCAGACATTCTTTCCAGATGAATATACTCACAAAGACCTTTCTTTCTACTATGTCCTGATTCTTGACTACATGAAATCACCTTATTTAATGCTCATCAAACTGAGAGGAAGAAAAGTATTATGGGCAGAGAGATGAATAATGTCTCAAAAGTAGTACCAACAATTGCACTGAACAATGATGAATTGTTTTCTGGCCCTAAGAA
Source organism: Apaloderma vittatum (assembly GCF_000703405.1). Lineage (NCBI taxonomy): Eukaryota > Metazoa > Chordata > Aves > Trogoniformes > Trogonidae > Apaloderma > Apaloderma vittatum. Next base: position 69,503 of record NW_009703324.1, on the reverse strand, counting down.
AAGTATTTTTATACCCTTCCTGACACCAAGACACATTGGTGGTGGAGAGCAGAAAAAACTCTGGTACCACAATAGTCTGTGCAGTGGTATTCAGTTAAGTACCTATCTGGACAGGCAACTATTCCCCATCTGCTAGAAGACTGTAGAGTGAATGGAAAATCCCCAAAACTAAGATACCTACTAAATAAGGATATTATAGGAACTCTACATAAGGAATCCTAGGAATTTAAAATAAGGTCCTTCCACTGTTAATGTTACAATCCTAATTTTACAGCATCAAACCTTATTTTCTACTGACTATGCCTTATATCTAAGTCAAAAGGGAAGGTAAGTTTGATGATTTCATCCTGTTTAGTTGCTGTGTGGATCAGCACCGCTGTGCAGAGCAAGAAGCACAGTACATCTGCTGAAGGTCCAGGAGAAGTAAGAGAGAAAGTCAGAATCAAAGTTGAATGAGTAATTTGGAGCAAATTTCAAAATGAAGTTCTAACCAGTATTATGAGTCCTTCTGTCAATGGGGCACTAGAATTCACATCCAAGTCAAAGTAAAACTATGAAGTTATGAATAGCACAATTAAGACCAAGTACAAAGTGGACGTATAGTGTATGCCTGCCAAATACACCTTGCTAGTAATACGTAGCAGAGGTGTTCTAATTTGGAGTAATTGCTTGAGTGAAGACTACTTGCAATTAATCGCACTGCTTGTAATTAATTGTACTCCATAATTCAAGTCCCTTTTCAACATAATTTTATCCTAAAAATTGTTGCTTGTAGAGTCAGGAAGTAAAGATTTTATTTTTATTCACTTGTTCACACAGCATGCAAAATGTGACACAGATGAAGGGATAATCAGAAACTTAAGATTCTACCTAAGGTATAGAATCATAGAATGGCCTAAGTTGGAAGGGACCGTAGAGATCATTTAATCCAACCTCCCTGTCATGGGGAGCGACACCTCTCGACTAGATCAGGCAACACATGGGGACCGAACCCGTGACTTTGGTGTTATCAGCACCATGCTCTAACTGACTGAGCTAACCGCACAGCCTAATACCGAATCTAAAAACCACAAACATGTGTAATAAGGCACTAATACTACAGATATTCAAATATTTAGCTGCCATAAAATGCATGTATAGAATAGTGGAAACCTTCTACAGAAAATTACTTTCACAGACAAGTCTGGTAACTTCAGTAAAGTGAGGAAATGACAGGAATTGCTAAATGATGAAAAAATCCCTGAAATCCCCCTGAAAAAAATCCTCTTGTTATCTCACCCTGTCTGCAATACACAAATACCCTATTTTCAAATGTGCACCCTCAAGTTTAAATTTATACCCGTCTACAGTAAAAGCAGATAAAAGAGGGGTTGTCATCACCAAGTTCGTTGCAGACAGCATGCCTGGAATTGTAGAACTACTTTCTTATAAAATTTAATTTGAGAGCAGATTTTCAAAAGGAGAATAGCTACAGAGTACTGTGCCCTTCTGGACACTTGATCACCCCAGGTGTCAACGTAAAAGCTAACCTGTTCTGAAAAGCTAATAAACTAATCCGAGGCTCCGCATTCTGAAATTCTGAAATTTGCCCCAAGCGTACTTGCAGCGGGCAACTTCAGCGATAAATGCACACAGTGTGAAAAAGAAAAGTATTTAATACTCTAATGCCTTTAGAGTAGCACCTTAAACTCGTGCCTCACTGCACCTGACTTTTTGCACATGGCAAACCACCTTTTAAGACCAGTGAAGAGGAGCAATTTGAGGCAGGGAGAATGGCTAGCTCACTCTTC
>NW_009703324.1:8823-67682 GCF_000703405.1 Apaloderma vittatum | reverse complement strand
ATGCTGTAAGTGAGTTTGAAAAGGTACAAGAACACCAGAAGAAATAGAAGATATAAAGAGAAACACATCTCACCGCTTTTCCCTATGCACATACATTTTACAGAAACTCTTGTCTCTCTTTCAATCTAAAGCAGAATTCATGATATTCAGATCATTGAAAAATATGTATAAGCACCGGCTGAGATCTTCAGCCTCGGCAAAATGGCCTCAGTACCGTATCTCTCACTTTCATTCTCATTATTATTCATGACTAGGAGGGAAACATGATGGTCTGCAATCTGCAAATTTCTCTTAAAGCGCAAACTTAAGAGGCTCGGTGGAACTGATGTGGAAATACAGTAACAAGTCAAAGCTCTAAATGTACGCATATCTCTTCCATAAGAAAAATCTGAAAACTGCACAAATCTACTTGTACGATTGTCTTTAACATGCTTTTTTTCAAATGAATGAATTTGATTGTGTTGTGTGTGGGGTTTTTTTTTACCGAGTTTTCAAATAGTTATTAAAAATTAAACAACACTGGAACAACCCTTTTGTGATTATAGCCTTCATTCTCCTGCAAAAAAATGGATCTATAAATTTATGTACTATTGTAGATGTAAATTACAAAATTTTATATTCAGCTATATTAAAACATCTATTCCAAAAATGATTACCAGTTGTGAAAAGCAGACAGGCTTATCACTTGCTGTCAGTTGTTCATGTCTAGTTAAGCAATAATGTGCTAAAACTGCTCTTTTGTTTTGTGTAAGAATTTTGGCAATAGAAGAAATGAACACTCGTTTAATAAAAACTCAGGCTGCTTTTTGCTTTGATGGAGGAAGCAGCTGCCTGTTTTCATTTGCTGCAGAGCAGCAAAACCCATCAATATAATAAGCAGCTTAGATGCATCCATCCACAGCATCTGTAAGGATATAGGGCTATTCGCTCAAAACCAATCCTTGGTTTAATTTTAACAAAGATGTGTCTGACATATTTGAAAATGCATTATAATAGGGTTTTCAAATACTAGCATTTTCTCTTTCTTTTTAAATACTTTTCACAGATTTTGAAAGGCAAGTATACATATGGGAATGATAGAAATGATAAAACAAATATTGCTATAGCAAACAGCCGAACTAGCCTAAAAATGCAAAGACGGAACCCTAAGGGATGTCTTCTAGTTCACACTCTCCCGTCCCTTGAAAATATAGAAAAAATTGCATTTCATTCTTTCAATGAAGGGTTTTTCACCATAACCAAGAACAGAGAAAGACAGCCGAAATAAATATCAAAAATACCTCACCTGCTAAGATCATGGATACGTTACACAACTATATTTCTTGAGATACACTTCTCCTTCCCTCCCTCATGCTTTGTTAAAAGTAGATAGATTAATATTAATGTTCATTTCCAAAGATACTTATAAAATTGTTTTCTAATATTATCTGAAAGAAATATAAGTTTTTACCAAGTTTCAGCAGTGTGAGTTTGTCCCAAGTGACAACTTCTAATTGCAAAAAAAATTTTAATTAAAAAAACAGTTACAGGACTTTCATATATAATTACAAAAAACAAGAAAAGCGAGATAAAAGACCACCTGAGATATAAACCATAAAATTCTATTTTCACTCTAAAAATGTGATATGGCACATTTATATTATTAAAACTTCTTAAGACATTATTATTATTTTAGTGCTGTTCGGCTTTCTAAGACCTTTCTAAGCTGAGCTTTTAGATGATTTGCACATTAACTGAGAAGTCAGATAATTCTTAATCCTCCTCTTTTTCAGATCCAATAATGGATAAGGGAGCATCTTAGCATGATCAACTAGCAATCTGCCTAGTCTGAGTGGTAGTACACCTGAATTTAGGATTAGTCATACAGTTTTCATAATATCTGATTTAAATGAGCACTCATTCTGGGAAGTGTAGAAATAAGAATACTCAATGATATTTGAACTGTACCATTTAAATAAGTAACAATAAATTTTGAGTGCATGCATATTTAATTGCTTCAAAAAGCTATACAGAAAGGAAGATTTTAAAGAATCATGTCCAGATAAATAGTTGTATAGGTCATTTAAATAACTGGTTTTTTCCGTATTCACAATAGCTTATAGATAGAATCAACCACATCTCAGCTGTAGCCTTGTATCTCTTATCTGGTCAATTCTAATATCCTAATTTCACTTATGCCAGTGTATCCCAGTTAATGAACCAGCCTTGAATTTGAAATATGCATGGTCTTTCTGAGAAACTAAGTGGCCTTTATTATATTAGTTTATGCTACTAATGCTGCTCTGGATCATTTTGTGGAGTCAAATCCAAGGGCATCCTTCCCAGGAAATCAATGTTTCAGTGGGTTATGTTAAGGTAGAATACAAAAGTGATAAGAGTAGAATTTAGTCTCTAAAGTGGCCTGAAATATTAACAACCAATTTTCCCTGATTACTTTCACATCTCCCATGTTACTGTAATAAACTGTGACCTAACTGACCACACTCTTATTTCGGAAGGCATAAATAATGCAAAAGAGCAACACAGGTGCTACAAGAATTCTGCTGAAAAACGTTGTAGAGCTGTATAAACACTTATTCTTTTACACTCCGACACAGAAGTGCTCATAGGTCAAGAATAATGTGCTTTGACTAAGATATACAGCTTAGGGACTTACATCATTTTTCAGTGTTGAAATAACGTATCCCAGAACATCCAGTGGATTGAGTCTCAAAACCGATGAAACAAAACCTAAGCAAATCATTACACCCAAATTAATTAAATGAAAGCATGAAGGAGTCTCTGAGCTAACCCTGTACCAACATGCTTCCATTTATCATTGGTAGGTCTTGAAAGAAAGTTGATCATATTCTTAATTAAAGCAAGCACACGTTCTCTGATTTCTGGAATTGCTTGGCCATACACCAGCACTGATACTGGGCTCCATCTTTCGGCACCGTGATTTGAGTGGGAGACTTTTCCCTTGTGTGCTCCATTCCATGGTGGCCACAGACCCTTGAGTGACCCTTTGATTCTCCCTAGGTGCAGCAAGGTTTTACACTATCTAACCTAGGCAGATATTTACTAATGGCAAAGTCAATTTCTTCAACAGGGAGACGTTGAAATACTATGTTAAATTTGCATGCTGAACTACCATATTAGCAGGTAGACACTTGAATACCTAGATTATGTTTTGAGCTCAGACTCAAAAAATGGAGAGGCAGGTGTATAATCTGTTATTCGAACTTTTTACTTAAGGATTAAATGTGTTGTGACACTACTTTCATATAGCTTTGTTAAAAAGCAGTTATATGTTACCTTTATATTAATTAGTAGTTAACAACAAATTTGAGCACTTTGTTTTTGTTCTCTTTTCCTGCTAAGAGTTCAAGTCACGATAAAAGAGTAATTTCCTGTTACTTCTGAGGAAGGGAGTGTGGTGCAGGAAGAAAGGGATCATCAAATATGTGCAATTTTCACATATAACACACTGTTGAAAATGTAATTCTCTATGTGTTCTTTTCTGAAAATATGTTCTATATTCCTGGATTGTCTTTGCTATCAGGAGCAGGATTGAAATCTCCACTTTAGTATTTATCTGAGGCTGTGATAGCTCAGTTGTCTGCCTCCAAATGCCAAGATAGGGGGAATCTCATCAACTGGAGACCAGCTGCATGATGGGCAGTTAATAGATATATCAAACCTTAGGATATATGCTAAGCTGAAGAGATGATTGGTCGGTTGATATACTGATTGATTAGCATAGGGAGAATGGGTTTCTTCTTGACAACCTAAGATTATGCTTCAGCTAAGCTCAAATTGCTTACACCTCTTCTATTGGGTTTAAAATTACAGTCCTGTCATCTAAAATCTCTCTTCAATGAAATTTTTACCATATATAAAAATTAAAGGGAAAAAGAAAGTAGGTGCAATGGATAAGAGTAAATGGAGTAGATATATTTCACACTATTGCTGTTGGTACCACTAGAAAAAGTTGATAAGTAAATCCACTTGAAATATGTTACATATTCTGTACACTACTAGAGAGCACTTTACAATAATTTAGAAAATTGGAGGGGGGGTGTAAGTTCAAAATACTAAAAAGGAATCGGTGCTGATATTGTTTTTAAAAAACTAGGGTAGTTATTAAACAAAGTAATTAAACTGTTGTGATACTATCAACACATTTTTTTCCTATTTTACAGGCATTTCCTAGGCTTTGTAGAATTGTATTTACATTGTATTATAGATAGTAGAGAAATATTATATAATTACAACAGAATGCAGAATCTCACAGAGAAAGGCAAGCAAGAGAAACAACATATATACTTTTGTATTTTTCCTTGAGAAGTCCTAATTTGTTTTCCCTAGAAAGCAGAGGGAAATAGATTTTATTTACAAAATATTTTGGACTGCGTCATCAGTAGGGCACGGACACTGAAAGAAACACAATATTTTTAAAAATTACTATACTACATAATTATACGTTGCCAAAACAAATGCATTTCCTACACGTATCATCTATTTAATTCCTAACATTACGTGTTCCTCATAATATTGGGTTTGTCATTTGAGAAAGTTACAAATGCTATTAAATAAAACATTAAACAAACAAACTTTTTATTGTCCTTAATTTGATACTTTGAAACACTTCCCTGCTTGGGCAAACAAGAATTTAGTAGTCTTGTAACAAAAGGGAAGTGGCTCATTGAGAATGTTGAAATCTGCACTAATAAATAAGGCTGGGTTTCTCAGATTTTTTTCTTCTCTTTCGTATCTGCTATGAGCGGTAGGGGATCAGCTGCAACTCAAATCCCCAGCTGAACAACCCAAATACAACTGAGTGAGCAGACTTAAAACAAGGCCATTTATTGGTGCCTGTTATGCAAACAAAGCATCCAAGTCTTAGAAACAGATGTCAACTGAAGCATATGCTTACTGTAAACTGGAATTTGATTCTCTTTATAAAAATAGACTTAAATGGGCCTTCAGAGACTAGGCTGCCTCTTGTTGTATACCATTGCCTAACTTGATTCCGCCTTAAGCTTTTTAAAAGATGAATAGGCTGATATCCAAGGGCAAAAAAAATAAAAGTAAAAAAAAATTAAATGGGAAATAAATGATAACATGTTGGAGCAGTTCCCAGAAGCAATTTTACAGATTTTCTCTAAAAACACAAGACAGGAAGTTCAAAGCGCAGTGCAGGTCACCTATGGCATGTCGAGTTATCATTTTTATACCACTTAGGGTGAAAAAGGGACTTTGTGTTCAAGTGGCAAGTTTAGTACTCTGCTTTTTCTTCCTTTTTTTTTCCTTCTTTTTTTTTTTTCCCCTACCTCTTCTCACATCTTGATGCCTTTTAAATGTCACTTATTTTACATGAGGCAGTTGGTGGAGACATGAGTCAACAGCAATCAGAACCATTATCCCCTGCAGCGAGCCCTGGTCCTAATGCATTATGACACCTTAGCTGGCCAGCCACCGATTTACCTTTCTGCTTCTTAGGGAATTAAGTGGCATCATGTGAAAATGGTTGTGATATGAACAGCATGGGCATAACTGGTATTAAATTTACCTCTCAGCCTAAGTGAATTTTCCTCACATGTGACTAATCAAAATGAAAGCTGTGGACATGGGCAGATCTGGCCAGCACTTCTCCACCCCTGGGATTGGGGCTATTTTGTTTTATCTCTTTGTACAAGCTGGCAGAAGTTTAAAGTGAAGGGGATAATCCAGTGCTGGTGTCTTTATGAAATAACATCCTTACATGAAGAGGCTTTTAACTGTCTGTCGCTGTCCTCTCAAAAAAAAAAGAGCGTGACAATCTCATTTTGCTGAGCACCCTCCCATGAAAGGAGAAAATAATAGCCATAACAGCTATGGCTAGTACTGACCTTACATGATCCATTATCCACTAAACACTTTAAAAGTCAGTTTTACATACACTGTGGGGGAAATTAGAGAACTATCACAATCATTTTCACTTTAGTGAATTTGTCTTCTGTTTGAAGTCGGTTAGTTGATATCCTCGTGCGTAACTCTCCGTATCGCTCCAAAAAAAGAAAGAGGAAGTCTTGCTTTAAAAATCGATCTTGTGCAAAAAGGTGGGAAACACACCATACTTTTCCTATTCTGATTAATAAAGATACTGACAGCAGTGAAACTCAATTTAGCGTGAACTTTCTTCAGAATAAATGTGAAATAATACAAAAATCATTATATAATTTAGAAGTGTTCAACATTGGTACAAAAATATTTTTATCAATCATTTCAGCTGAGATAAGTAGGTGCCAAAGAAAGTGCAGGCAGGGCAATTATCATCCTGTGCAGTCAGAAAGATATTTATTCACAGAGTAGAGTGACTTGCATTTTACTACAAACCAGCTGTGAATGTTACTGATAATAACGGCAGTGCTAGATTTACCCCAAGTACTGTAGTCTCTTTCTAACAACTTAATTGTATGGGACAAAATCACCTGGAGCATGAAGTTTCCTCCTACTTGCAAGACTGATCAGATGCCTGTGACTGTGAGAATTAATTTCTAACACATAAATTTTAGGCATTTACTGTTTGCTGTAAGTTAAAGTCAGTAGTAACCCAAAGCTCACATTAGAAGCATTTATTTCAATTTTATTCAAACAAATACTGTTTATAAGCTATGACTCAGTGGCTCAAATTTTAAGTCTATCTGAACACCAGTTTTAGGTTCAAGTTTTGCAAGTTGATTTTTCTAAGCAGGAAATTTGGCTGTTCATTAAATTAATATTTTTCTTTTTTTTCCACAATGGTTTTATTCTGCTTCACACACCAGAGTTTCCTAAGTCCAGACAGTGCTAAGAGACTTTCAACTTTTCAACAATCTACGGCTGTATGTAATGCATGTGACTGGAGACAAATAATAAAAAAATAAGCAGAAGAAATCTATCAAGATTAAATTATGGCATTTACAGTACCAAAGCATACTTTTCTTATAGAAAGAGACACATAGAAATACACAGATTTACATCAAAGTATCTATCTCACATATAATACGCTTTTTTTTAAGAACCTAAACAAGCATCAACAAACACCATAAACATGCTTTATGATCATTTTAGAAGTGATTGAAGATAAAGATTAGGAAGAGGGTTCAGATTTTTAATCATTACAAGCACAGGAAAAAATATTAATCATGCAGGGAGCTTGCCTGGGTAACCTTCATTTTATCAATGAGGCCACATAATTAAGGTCAAGTTAACGTAGAGATTGAAATTTAGGGAACACGTCAATTAAGATAAACAGGAAAATTACCTCTTCCCAAAAGGATTAGCCTCAAGTGGAAATGTTGGTTCAGAAAATTACAATCCATTTCGTAAGGAAGACAGATCCACAGTAAAGTTAAACCTGAGGTGCCTAGGCTGGCATATTTTACCCAAAAGAGCTGCAGAAAAAAAATAGAATAAACTTTCTTTTCCTTTTGTTCTTTTCCCTAAAATATATTATGATTTGCACAGGAAAAATGGTTGCAATAGTTACGACATATGTCTTCATTTTTTTTCTTTCTTAATTTCAGACTTAATTGAACCTTGAAATCTTAACACCCACGGAAAAGCAGAAGGTACCCTGTTTTCAGTTAGCATCACTGTAAAATATCTGGACCAGACAGGTATTTGTAAATATCCACTTAAGATTATCAGGCTTTGTACCCTAAACAACAAGAATTATTACTCCAGAGTTTGACAAGAAACACGAGAGTGACAAAACACAAGCAAAAGTGATATTCTCCATTGTTTAGAGGGTGTCCTGCCATTTCCCATTTAGCCATGTCCACTTCAGTATCTCAAAAGCGATTAAAAAATAAAACAATGCCAGTAACTGCATTCCTTTTTTTGTTTTGTTGCCTTTCTGACAGCAGAACAAAGAAACTAAGAAAAGGTTGAATAGAATATGGGAGCCTTTCATAAGATGAGAAGACTGATAACTGTTTGAGACATGGAGACTTACACTGACACTCCTCTGATATCCTTCACCAGAAATTCTGTACCTAATTGCATATTACTTCGCTGCTTTCCAAACACAGAGTAGCACAGTAAACAAAACAAAGGTGGTAGATTTGATAGAGTCAAGGCTCCACCGACTTGAGTAAAATGGTTAACAATGAAAATGTGGCACTGGGATAATGTTTTTTTCTAATGCTTATCTTGAATGCTTTCCATTTATCACCTAGAAGTACACATGGGAAGCTGGAGTTCTTAATATATTTAAATAAACCCACCTACACATGCATATTATTTGTTTCCATCCCAGACACCTTGTAGGAAGCAACGGTTTGCAGAATTATTACTAGCAGCTTCTCTTTTAACAACTATACCTCCGAAGTAACTTCCAACACATTCAGTGGAATTTGCCTCATTAAACCTCCTTGGGGGCAGTCACTGCTCTGACAGCTCTGCCAGGACCAAAATGCCCAGGACCAGCCTGACACGACCGATGCAATCACTGCTCACCTGCCGTCCTCTCCGGCTTCTCTTTCCACAAGAGTGGCTCGAAAGTGTTACACTGTCCTGACCGCTGCAGAGCCAGGCACGTTCACTTCATCTCATAGTCACAGCGCACCAGAAGACCTAGCATGTCTAGTTAAGGATTTGCCGTCTGTCTTGAGTTTTGACTGACCACGGGAAGTTTTTATGCCGCCCTTTTTCTTTTATCAACATCCTGGGACTTACATTCTGGGAATCTATGTCAGCTTGTCTGTATAAATGTGTTCTTCTTATTTAGTAACATTTCCAAAGCTTCAGCTTGGGGTTTTGCCTTTTTTTTCTCCTTCTTTTTTCCCCCCGGTATTAAATATATATGGTAACATAAACTATTCTTTCTACTGAATTGACATGCACACTATAGGAATTTGAAACTATTCTGTCCTATAGAAGGGCAATGCATTATGATAGCATCTACATAACACTGAGATTTTAAAATTCAAAATTAAGACTAATACAAGTATTTAATCTCAGCAAAACAGCAATATCATATTTCAGCATCACCTTTTTTTAAAAAAAATCAGCTGTAAACTGCTGAAAACAAACCTTTCCAATAAAAAGCTATTACTGACCACAAATTTGGCAACATATGTGTCAGCTAACACATTAACATTGCTCTAATACTGCTTACTAGGGCACAAACCCCTTTCTTTCTTTCAGGAAAGAAAGATTGAATATGAAAACATATGAAAGGCAGACAAATGTATCTATATATCTATTGCTGAAATGGCTGAACAGGAAAATAGGAAAACCCTCACAAACACAGCTTAAAGGCACCATTCCAATTATCCCCTGGGTATTGTTGTACACCTTAGTTTTGTTAGGCATGATAAAGAGGAGAAACATTAGAGCAACCAAGCAGATGGTCTGTGGAACTAGATTACACACTTCAGAAATAAGAGAGAAGCGACGCATTCAACCCTTCTGTTTGGACAGAAGAGCCGTCTTAGCCTGTCTGACCTATTAGCTAGTAAACTGGAGCGTACCGCCAAGTGCTATCATGCTGTTCCTTTAAAAAGCAAACAACCTCACTTTTTATGATAGGCACTGGATCATTCTAAGAGAATTGTAGGTAATGTCTGCTGCATTAGACAGATGGTCATATCATGAAACCATATACAAGTCACCACGACTAAAACTCATGTTCGCTATCTTGTTAATCCGCATAAACTGCAAAACAAAATAAACCTATGCTGAATGGTTTCCTTACTATTCAACAGTTCATATATGTGCCCATACATATCATACAAATTTATACATGTAATGAGGCTCAATGGTTTGGTTCACATGCTTTTTCATAACCCAGTATAAATTTTTTAAATATAATTTTGCAGTGTGAAAGCTCTGATTCTAATTTCACCGTGATTTAACCTTTGCATAACCCCACTGACTTCCAGGGAGCCAATGATGAAGTAGACAACAGACAACATAGATCCAGGAACAGTTTGTAGCTTCCGTAGCCAAAAATAAGCTAAATATCAACATAGAGTAGACTAGTACTCTACCAAGGCCAGGCTTTACTGCGTCTATTTTCTAAAATACTTAAGGTTTCTCCTGCGCCTGCATGCAGAATAGCCTGCCTACCTTTACAATACTATGTTTGTGTCTCCCATTCATGCCTGTACAAGGAAACAAGGGAGATGTAGGCAGTCTCCTTGGGACTGGTCAATAAAAGTCTACCACTCCATAAAATTGAGTATCAAAAGATCTGTATGGTAAACACTCCTCCCACCACGGCTGCCATGGAATTGGAAGAAATATTAAAAGTACTCAATTTGTGCATCTTGCTTGTTTCTGATGCACTTTAGAGGCACCTTTTGGTAATTAAATCAAAATTCCTTGGTAACAAAATCTACATTTTTTAGGCAATTAACAATTAGTTAATCTTTCTTTAAAACAGTAGAAAAAGCCCAATGTTTCCAGCAACCAGGCCTTTTCAAGATGAGTTGTCTCCAGATATATTCACATGGAGAGGCGCTCAAGGCTAGAGATGCTCTCCCCCTCCCGTAACTACAGACAGCATATACAAGCCCCACCTAACCTCCTGCTCAGTTGAAGAATATGTAAGGTAGCACATTTCCTATTCGCTACACTGCTCTCAGCCACAGAACTGCCACCAAGCCCGGCAGACCAGGAACGATTTCAAATCGTACCTGAAGAGCTGCTGGTAAGTAACTTCGTCCTCTTCGCTGCGCAGCAGCCCGGGCGCACATTCCCCGTGAAGCTGACCCCAGGCGGTACTGCAAACACCGTGACAGATGCCAGGAGACAGGTCTGAAAAACTTCCAAATGAACAATTCTAGGGTGGCTGCACTAAGCGCAGCAGAGTTCCTGGGTACTTTCCCGGGTGGTTTAACATTTGGAAATAATACGCATAGGAAACGGAGTGGAGATGTCCGCAAGTCAAGCCAGAGGTACAGACTCGGCTCTGGGGTGGCATATGCTGATAAGCAGGGACCTGCTTCGTCTTTCATTCATCACCTCCCAACAGAAAGCTTTGGATCCTCATAATGAGGGCCACAGCCCAGCAAAGTCCCACCACGTGTCTAAATGGTTCAGCATTCCTCTTGCCAACAATATCCCTTGAACTAAAGAGGGAGGGAGAGGGGGAAAGGGAGAGCAGAGGGAAAGGTTTTAGAGGAGAAGGGAAATGGAACAGATGACAGTACTTAGGGGTCGCGTCTTGAGGATCAACTGATCAATCAAAACGGTGGTCCTGGGAGAGTGAAAATGCAGAGAAGAGAAAAGAATACAAAGACTTAAGAAGGAGAATATATTGTGACTCCTGATTATATTTTCAAACCTGATGGATTAGGTGTGCTAGAGGTTTGAAACCCATGGAAAAGATAGTATTTCTCTCTGGATACCTGACCAATGGCTGGCTGCCAAAGTCCACGGAATCCATGTGCCAGAGTGTACAGCTAGTCCTAGAGCCTTCCCACCTTATTATGCACAGCTCTCAAGCTTTTCATGGAGCTGAATTTGAAAAAGCTCTTCTTTCAAATGCAAGATCATCAGCCACAGGAAGATCTTGTATTGGCCCTTTCTTCAGCACTCAAACCAACATATAGTCCATGTACCTTTGGCACATCTGTAGATTGGAAAGTCGTACCTGCTGTGCGGAGAAGGCCAGCTTTCTACTTTCTGCTGACCCTCTGGATGTCTACCAATTTCTCCAAGTTCAATTTGTCAATTGCAGGTGCTAGAGAACTCAAAAGAAACTAAATAAAAGTTCGATTCGAATATCCAGTTCTCAAGAGTTATTGTATACAAATGTAAAATTACAAGTTCTGCAAATATTTTTTAAATTACAAGCGAAATGTTGTTTCAATGTGTGATTTGAATTCAAGGTGTAATTTCAATTTCAAGGTGTAGTTTGAACTCTGGCAAAAACACATTAGAATAGAAACTTAATCGATCAAAGTGGATGGCTGCCATAAAAGGTTTGAGTAGCTAACTGTGTATGAATGTAGTCATTAAGAGAAAAGATTTTGCTAAGATCATCTCAAAGGCCACTATCATTTCAGTAGTCACGCAGGGACTACAGAAGAAGCATTTTAAAGATTATAGGAAGCATTCACTATTAACTTTATATGGATTTGCCTAAGAATTTACAAAGACTGGATTGTAATTAAGACAACACTGCTGCATTGGTTACAAATCACATTTTGCTACGTGATGACTGATTATCTCATCTATCTACAAAAAATTTATAGGAGAAATTGTCTTATATTTACACTGAACTTCATTAATTAAAACAGAACGTCATTGTTCACAAAAAAGTAAAGACAATTTGTGAAATTTGTGCATTCTTCAGATCCTTTTGGTCTTTTCTATTGCAAAGTGAATGATCTCACCTGTATTCAAACTATATTCCTTCAAAGAGCTTCATAATGCAGTTAATTAGATTCTAAAATATAAAATAGCTTCTAAAATATGCATGACCAAAACTGAGTTTTATTAAGTTATCATGCATGTAATTTCTTTAGGCTTCATTTTACATATGTCATTATTACCATGAAAGAAAAACCTTGGTGCAAGTAACGACAGAAAACCATCTGTTTCCATACCAACTTTATTATCAAATTGATGATTGTCTTAATGGGGAAAGACTGGCTCTAAACTTGAAACTATATAAAATTCTGAATTTTCACAAAATTTATCTCATCACACTAAAATCATAAAGTATCATTACTTAAGCTGAACAGAATGTATTATAACATTGTTACTTTCTAGTCTTTGTACAGGTAGTACACAATATTAAGCAGACTTTTAACATCTTAATACATCAATTTTCCTCCACTTTTTACTGCCATCATTCGTAAAGACAGTAGTAAGATTACACTGTACTTTGGTAAAATGCACATGAAACTGGGTTACCTGATACAGAATAGAAATTAAAAATGTGACTCACTGTAATCAGCTAAAAGGGACAAACTCACAGGATTTTTCAAAGCATAATTCCTTAGCATGCATTGTATTTCCCTAGCATTACTAATATGTGTGGACTTTATAAAATAAGAATTCTACAAGTTGGTATAGTAATAATAGTCTGGACAGATCTCACTGTGCAAAATTTACATAATATAATTTAACACATGTCATCAGGGAAATTCTTAATAGCGTAAAACTATCTGCTTATAAGTAGTATGGGAGAAGAAGCATAAAACAAACCTGAGAGGTTCTGGCATTCAAGAGGTGCTCTTGACAAGGTACATTAATTAAGGATTATGGATTTCTGCACTTTGTATTAGCAGCAGTTTAAAAATGTAATTCATGTAGTGGCATTCTCAAATTACAGCGTCCTAAATGTGATTTTTTGCAGAACAGTCCCCTCTTGAGGAGAATATTCTCAAAGTAAAAATTCTAGGTAACCCACATAATCCAAAAATGTTTTCACAGGTCTTACTATTACTTGTTGGAATATCCAGTTACTGCAACAGGGTAACACTCTTGTGAAGCACAAAAGAGTTGGTTGCTGGAAGAAACACAGAAGAGTGGTTCCTTCCAAAATCCTCAAGGAGGCACCCTTTAAAAAGTGGTTTTGTAAAAAAAATTCATAATTATATATAATCCTAAATAATAATGACATAATAGCATACCATTAATGACAAAAATATGAATCACTGACAGAACAATGGATTACTTAGATAAATATCTTTTTCTATGTTTATGTAATAGACAATTCTAATACAATATCCAGGAAACTGTACATGCCTTGACAGGTGATTTCATCAAGCACTAATGGAATGTACACTGTTGAGCAGTTTCAGTAATACGCCAGCAAAATGTCACTGAGCTGGGCATGGATCTTGACTACGTACATTCATTTTTTCCTATTACTTATGTTTTTAGTTAAATAATTACCATAAAAAAGTACAAGAAAAAGAAGTAAGAAGAACGAAGTGAATATTAAATGTAGGGACACCTTATGACAATACAGTATATTGTAAGTACATTAGTTGGCTTAAATTCATTTTGTTTCTGAGTTGTGTATTTCCTAAAAAGAAAGGCAAAACTATTGATATTACTTAAATGAAAATAAAAATCAGTACAAGTCAGGGTTCCATACTGCATGCACATACCTATAAACGAAAGGAAGTACAGTATTTCTGCTTATATAGGAGCTCCTTATGCTAGTGAAAAGGTAAAAATAAAGATGTGTTGTTATACAAAAGTAACCTGCTCTGAATCTTCTGTTACTGTGTAAATTAGATGAGTCACTCTCCTTGCATTCTGATCCAACTCATGGCAAGAATTAGATAAAACATTTTTCTTTACTGCATACATCACCGCTGAATGTAATACAGATGATTTAACAAGCAAAATACAAATAGAAGTAATGGTCAAAATTATCACAAAAGGATTTCAAAGGCAAAAACCATAAAATAAATTTTCTTTTTTTCATTTTTCTTATCACCTGCACCTCCTTTCCTTTTATTTTTTTACCCAATATTACAGAGTAATAGAATAAAAAATGGTATGCATTACTCCTATACTATTACTAGCCTGAAAAAAGCTCAAACTGAAATAACTAGTAATTTTAGAAAGGAACGCAACTGAAGAAGAAAGCAAATACTACATAGAATTACCTGTAAAGTCCTGAAAAATAACAATGCAACAAGCTAAGTGTTATTGGTGAAAGTATCCTGAGCTACACATACACGAGAAACTCCACGTGAATTTACTTCATTACATCCAACACTGTAGCTCAGTTTTGATATTATTATATATATGCACTTACGATCAACTAGACATTGAATTGAATCAGAAAATTCTAATCTAAATTTACATATACATATAAATAGAAAAAATTAAACCATCTACAGTTCGTAATTAGGCATGTTGAATAAGATCACTCTGTATCATGCGTCAGACTGCGCACTGACTTTTGCAGGTAAAGAGGAAGAAAGTCTCCACATTAAGTACTACATGAATGGATAGAAAATAGTAGAAGAGATTCCTACTTTTCTGCAGCCTGAGGAACGGTAACTACCAAATTTGACCTGCTCTTTCTGATAGAGCATGACAAATCTCATCGGTTTACAAAAAAAGCATACAACTAAATTCTGTGATTCCTATGTAGCAGCTCACAACAACTCTAGATCCATCAGGAAACTTTCAATTTAATAGAGGAAGAGTAAAAAATAAGTCTTGGATAAATTTGCACTAAAGTCATAGTAGGACAGCAAATATGACTTGAGAATGTAAAAAATCTAGTGTAATTCTTGAATTTGCTACACGCTGGCCATGCTACCATCAGCACCTTACCTTCCTCATTTGTATCCATACAAACGGCAGAGCTTGTCATACTCCACTGTTTTCACACAACCCAAGATGTGCATCTACATTCTATTCCCAGAATAAACGGGGATTTTCTGCATCACCTTGAAAAAATTATTTCATTGCTCTGCGGAGGATTCTGCCTCACCTTCTCTTTTTCATTCATTGCTCTTCATGATAATATCTCTTACTATATGCTTAAGTATTGGAGACTGGTTTTATGCCCTAACTTTAGCCACATTACATAAGTAGCAATGTAAGGAATTTTTTTTTAACTTTGGCTTCCTAGACAATTCATGAAGAAATAAGGGGCTCATCGGAGCAGAGATCTAAGACAAGTTTTCTGAATTACTCTCCAGAAATTACCACCTTTTACACTGACTAGAATGCAATCCCCAAAGTTATCTGATCTCTAACCTCAGCATGTAAGTTTTCGCAGTGGCTGTCTCAGCAAACTACTGTAATTCAAATAAATAACCACCAATAGCTTAGATCCAGTTTATTCTTTTAACAACGAATATGGATGCTGTGAACACAATGCTATTTTGGGACTTGAGGTGTGCATGAAAAAACATCCCGTGTACGTTCTCTTAGTTTGAAATTACTTTCTTAATGGGTCTGTAGTTTGTCAGTGTATGGCAGCTGCCCTACAGTGAAAACTGTGTTTGTACTCAGGGATTCCACTCGTGTCACTTTTCAGCTGAGAAATACTTGCTCTTTTCTTTAGCAAGGCTTTGTATATCAAGATAGTTATGTCTTCAGAGTCCATGGATCAACACATCTGATCGTCACATAGGCGAAGTTTCTAAAGACTGTTCTTTCTTACTACTCTGATCAAATTAACAGAAACACACGCTTCTCCAGGAGAAATATATGTGCATGATTTATACACAGTTTTTCAAAACAATCTATTTTAAAGAAGGCTTTTCACAACAAGCACTCAAGAAGTACTTCATCTGGTCCTGAGCTGTCATGTTCAAATACATCTAAGAGACACGTGGAACATACTTTTCTTTGCAAGAGCTCAGCCAAGTTTTGACTCTAACATGCTGTGATTTTCCAAGTCTGTTTTGCTTACTGGTTTACCCAGCTGAGCAAGGACCAAAGTAAAACCTTCTATCTGAAAGGTTCCTGACCATTTCCAAAAGCCTGAGAAATTGGTTAAATTAAGGTACAACATTTTTTCTCCACCAGTCTTCTAGGACTACTTTGGAGACTGGAGCTTGATTCTTTCATATATAACCTGTTTGAAAATTCCTGAAGATGTGCTACCTAGGCTTAATGACTTAGTGCTTTCTTCACACTTCCATCTTTGTTTGGTCTCTCAGCAACATTATTTTCTGTCTTAATTACTCTCCATTATTACTGGTAATCCATTAGATCATAGAATCATAGAATGGCCTAGGCTGGAAGGGACCTTAGAGATCATCTAGTCCAACCTCCCTGTTGTGGGCAGGGACGACTAGACCAGGCAACACATGGGGACCGAGCGGGAATCGAACCCGCGACCTCAGTGTGGGTCATTGTTGTCAGCATCGCGCTCAAACCACTGAGCTAACCGGCCCCCTAATCCATTTACTCTTTCAAAAATATCCTGTATCCCACGCACTGTCTTTACCCAAGTTTTGACTTAGAAACTTACTCTGATTGCTTGGTTCCCCTTTTACTTTCAGCCTGCTGTAATTTACTTTTCTAGCTACTGGTTTTAGAAGGGTCAGCTTCACAAGTCTAAAGGGCTTCTTTATGGGTGAAATAGTCTCCTTGCCATTTAATTTTTGGACCTGATGATCTTAGAGGTCTTTTCCAACTGAAATGATTCTAATATCATTTGCTTATTCTTGCTTCTCATTTCCATTATGCTAAGGGTATGAATGTCTTACGAAAATCAGCAAATTTATTTTTTTTAAATAGAAAAAATAAGGTAAAGGACTAAGCTATCTCTAGGGTACTTACTCCGTTTAATCTTAAAATCTTTTTGAGTAAGCAGTCCTATATGTTGCTGAAGGTTAGTATCCACTGATTTTCATTTGTTTGTGTGTTGGGTTTTTTTCCTGTCACACCAATGCTAAACTTTGTTATGTTATGGTCACTAAATATTATCATCTTTTTGAAAAAGACTGTATTACAGAACAAACTGGTGTTCTATCCTTTGGACCTCCATTCTTTCTTTGGGCTGACTGTTAGATTACGCCAGCACAGGATAGGCAACATGCTTCTTGGTCATCCCTTTCCCTTCCAGTCTATATGCCAAGGATTTAAATATCCTAGGTAAAGTAATTTTGAAATTTTATGCCCATTCTTTTACTACAATTATACAAAATGAGGTCACAAATCACAGATGGTGAGCTATTTTATGGCTGCAAGATCTTAATACTGCTATGCTATTAGAATCATACCAACCACAAATGTGAAAAAAAGAAATTAAACAGACAGGAGATAATTCTGATCTTTCATCACTAAAAACCACAGAAGAGTTCACTGAAGTCCATTAAGTTGCACTAATAAGAACGGCAGGGCATACAAGCATTCCTTCTTTATTCCTTGTTTTTGCAACTCTTACATCTTCTTCTTTAGTGATCATATATGATAGTTCTTTTCTGAGTATCTGCTTTGAAGTTATCAACGCAAGTTTCACTAGCAAAATATCCTGCTAAAAGAAACAAAAACCTGTTTTGCTCTTTAAAAATATTTTATGGCCTCAGTTTTGTAATTGCAATTTAAAAATATGTGTATTCCCTGTTTATGCTAACAAATGGCACGAAAAAGGGCAAAATAGAAGAAAACAAGGTCGAAACGCTCTACTGGCACTGTTGCCTCCAGCAAGAACCACTCTGACGTCAAGAGATCAAACAGCAGCAAACACTCTATTTTCAGACATCTGAAAGCAGTAATAAATACATACAAAAAAGTGTAATATTCTACTCTGTATTGCCTTCTTCCCTTGCATAAGCATTGCTTCTTAATGATTTTCAGAAATGATTACTCTGGTTCATATTCTTACAACGTCAGATAGGCAGAAAATCTTGAAAAAAGTTGAAAAAGAAAAAGCTGTTGTCAGTAACTAATATGGGGAGAACCATTTTAAGTCCCCAAACGCTCCTAAGGGTCACAGCAGTAGCTGAAGAATCCCAACTACGGATATGACTAACTCAAAACACAATCATATATAATAAATACCTACTAGTAAAACAAAATATGGGTTAAATTCTCCTTATTTTATTTCTAATAACTAACTCGGGTCAGTGAGCTACATTTTGGTTTTATTTGATGATAACTGTAATTGGCATAGTATATATTACTAGAATATAAACATTTTATTCTTCAGTTTCTGAATGAGTGTCACCTAATTTGCTGTCCTGAACACTGGCATGCTCTATTTTTTTAACAACTCCCTCAGTAAATATACTAAATGAAATACAATGGAAAAGGTAAAATGTTGATGACAGGTAAAAATAATAGAAGTCTGTTATAGCCACTGAAAATAAAATCTGAAGAATAAAAATAAACCCAGAAAATTGTCAGAATTAAAAGTATCACTGCACTCAGCCACATCTTCCATAACTTTTTAGCTTTACCTATCTTGCAACTCCATACAGTTCTCATATAAGAGTATTTACAATTTTAGATTAAACTGATTTTTAAAGACAAATCCCGCATCTCTGAGACAGTCCACTGTTAATCTGTCTGAAGTTTTTTGCTGTCTCCCGTGCTTCAGGGACAATTACTCTAGTTAAGAGCAGTTCCTCTCATATTGGAAACAATGTGAAGCATTAGTCATTTTGCAGAAGTGCATCATCTTTGCTGAGGGTGACTGTGGCTTCAATCCCATTGAGAGCAATAGGAGGTAGTAGCAATTTTGGAAGAAGGAAGTTGTCTGCAGAATACTCCATAGGAGAACATTATTCATCAGCTCTTGCTGAAGGAAAAAAAAATCAGCTCTGAAGAGTAACAGCAAAAGAAAATCTTCAAGCCTTTAAAAATCTTTTATACACAGGTTATTACCATAAAATGTAGAGAAGAGGCATTACTCTGTTAGTAAGACCTTCAGTAAATACATGAGCAAAGAAATCATATCTTGTAGTAATCTACTGAAACTCCTAACAGATAAATCCTTAGATTTATATTAAGCCAAGCTGTTCAGCATTTATGTTTTGGAAATTAAGAACAACTATTTTTGTGTCACAAACCACACATGGAAATTTTAGGGTGATTCGTTTTGTTTGTTCTCTAGGTAGCATTTTCTGAAGCGAATAGTAACTGAAGAATCCTGCAACACTACAAGTAAAAATGGTGTTCGTCAATCGGTGCCATCATTTCTTTTAAGATCTACTTAATATATCTGCAACTAATAACCTAAGTGAGGTTAATAGAAAACGTCTAAAATAAATTACACTGAATTGTCTCTGGTAATTCCACCTCCTCCTGCTGTTGTTTTAAGATCTCTCATTCCATCTGCCGCAACAAACTACCAGAAGAAAAGGCAGAGAAAGCCCTTCAGCTGCTCCTAATTGTTGAAGAACCAGAAGACATGCCTATTGGTTTAACAGCCTGACCTAAAACAGAGGCACAGCCTTCACTCTTTTAAAAATGCATATGTACATGATTTTTCAACAAATGCTGCTGACTAAGATAATAACATTCCTGATTCAGAGGATGAAAACAGCATTCCTAAGAAACATTTATAGCGGAAACTGCAAACTTGAAGCTGGTAAGACAGAGCACAACCTCCCTAGGGTTCTATTTTAAAAGAGAAGGCTTTAAGATTAATGCACTTGAACAGGTTTTTTGAGCTACCAACTTGCTGGTTTATTTACTATTTCACATAAGGATAAATAAAATGCAAACAGTCACTGGAATACAAATAGTTAGCATAAATTTTGTGGGAAATTTCAAAAATTAATTATACATTGTCTTGAATAAAAGAGAAATCTATGAGGAACACGCTGATGAACAGCTTATGTTAAATACCAAAATTTCTGCAACAGCGATTTGAAAAGAGATTATGGCACAAAAAGATTATGGCACAAAAATACAAAATAGTAGAAAAAATGTGGGAGGGATCAGAAGAAAAATATTTCTTTTTACATCTATTTGGAATAGAAACACAATCCTTAAAGGATATTGTCCATGTTAAGATTTTTACCTTAGTATAATCTATAAAATCATGGAAAGAAAAATGAAGGAAGACAGCCCTACTGTACAACTTCTGTGCTGATGAAGGCTGACTTGTCTCCATCCGCCTAGGATCTAGTGGGATCCTGCTACTGGTATCATGTGGAAACACACCCCTATCCCCTGCTTAGGAACTAGGTGCTTTTTACAAGCCCTGTACCTCAATTATTAAAGAAAGACCAAAGTGTCAATGTTTGGTGGGGTCTTTTTAACTTTAGAACAGACTTTTTAAGTTCAGCAATTGCATGCTATCAATAATGTTCATTTATTGGAAATACATGCAAAATTTTGATTAAGCTTCCTTTTCAGATATGTGAATGCTAAATAGACCCATATACCTTTTAATACAAAATAGGTAAAAGAATACCAGTGCAGAAAATAGCACTTTCTGACTATATTAGGAGAGATGGCTGAGAGTTCATTGACAGTCAACCTCTTCTATCAGAGAAGGAATTGAGCAATGATTTTTAAAGACAACAATATACAATGAAAATCAACTATAAAAAGAGAAAATGTGATATAACATGAAGATTAACATAAAAGTTGTTCAGTGCATATAATTACACCAATTACATTTAAAAATTGTATTTACCTGCCAAGAAAGAAATAAGATTAAAAAGCAATTGTATAAAGTGACAGTATACAACTTTCTCATTCAATCTTACTGAATATGGAATTATAACGAGATAATATTTTAACTACTTCAGAAGAAAGGCCATCAAGTTCTAATTCAAAACACTACCAAAAAACCCATGCAATTTTCATACTCTGCTTTTCAGTGTGCAACAAAATCATCTAGCTATTATAAGAAGTCTTTTGAGTGTGATATACTGGTTTCAGATTGATCTAGAAAGGGAGGTCAATTACACGTTCCTGATACAGTTACTAAAATTAATTTCTTTTGCAAATTTTCAAACAAAAGCACATTATGGATTCTGAATCAAATTAATTTCTCAGATATGTCTGAAGAATTACAATAACCTCACTTCATATTCACTTGAGGGTCGTATTTCAATAGATCAGAGAGGAGATACACCATGGCTCTACAGGATCAGATTTTCAAAGCTTTGTGGATGTTTATCTCTTCTTGAGATAGATTGTCAATGATCTTAACAGTCTTTTAAAGTCTTAAACTATGGAGGTAAAGAAAAGATCATCCAAAATACATATTTGAGAATGAAAAAAATACACATAACTGAGAATGACAAATTTGCTTCTGCATCTTGAAGCATATGTTACTTATCTATCTTTTAAGAACTCCATTTATGAGGTGTCTCAATTTACAGTTGCCTGTATCTCGATATACATAAGTGTAGGTATTTCTTTATGAATGGCTACCCAATAAAGCTCAAGGGCAAATCCAAGGTATTTTAAGTGGCACACATACGGTGTAAGACAAATAAACCAAAGCACATAGAAATTTAGACCCATACTATAGCAGACATGACAAGTGATTTTGATAAATTATTATCTGGACAGAACCATCAGGAAACAATATTTTATTCAAGTTCACTAGTGTACAAGTGATCACTTCCACTTTATATTCTGTCAGTCTTTGGATATTTTTCAAATTATCAAAAATGTTCCAGTCTAGATCCTGGTCTAACATTGTCACACACTGACATCTAAAGAAAGAAAACAACAACTAAAGGAATTCACCTAAAGAAAATACTTTATTTAAATATTCTAAAACATGTAATAGTGATTTTAATCTTTATTTTTTGTTTATAAGGTTAAACTTCTATGTAAGGTTGGGTTTGAAGAAGAAATTTTGAAATTTCAAAGGAAACTTCTGGATGTAAAATCAACAGAAATATTTTTATTCCCTCCAAACCAGTAAATGCACCAAAACTAGTATTTTCTACAGAGAATTCTTTCTGTGTCATTCCTGCAATTTCCAGCAGGAAATTTTTTTATGAAAAAATCCTGAGTTCTACATTTAGGACTTCCTTCCTGCTTAGATTGCTCTTCTTCATAAATACTACTGAGAATAGACTAGACCAGTCAAATTAGCACATGATCCAGAAATCCTTCCTTGTGCCACAGACATATATATATATATATTGTCCATATATTTTTCCATAAAGAGAATCAAATCCAAAGTTCCACGAATAATAACACCTTCATTTTTTTTTTTTTTTTAAAAAAAGCTTTTTCTGTCAGCAGCAAGTCATGAAGGAGGGAAGAATTACAATATAAAAAATCGAGTCGATGCCATTGCCATATTCCCTGGAGGTGATATTGAGGTAATGGGGATAGATTAGATGACCTTTGGAGCTCACTTCTAACCTTATTTCCTACAGACTATGATATCTTCACCAAGTTCCAGAGAGGAGGCAGATAAGAGCTGATTTCTTTGGGAAGGTATTAGTTAGACTACAACCACAACAGAATCGCTGCCAGAGTAAATGGATATATCATTCCCCATAACAAAAGTACTGACATTTCAAGGGACACACAAAGCCTAAGCAAGGTGTTTCAGAGAATAATAGAAAGTATCGAGTGATGCCAGCTATGAATACCTGAAATTTCATGTTTTATTCAAGCTGTGTAAATGTTATTGATTACTAACTTTCGGCCGAGAGAATTATGTGGTTTTGGGATCCGTAATTTTTCAGTGGCTTAGTTTTTTGGCCACACCAAGACTACTGCAAAGGCTTGGAAAAGTACATGTTTTACCAAACAGAATAATTACTCATTCCAGTACAGCAGATAGAGGGTATGTGACCAAAACATCCCTCGTGTTGCTATATAAGCTCCCTCCCAAGGTTGCTGTGGAAGCATTTTGTCTGCTGAGTGAAAGAAGTATGAAATCTGTCTCTAGAAGTTTAACAGAGTTTAGTGATCTGACACTGGCTAGTCATCCTCTGGACACTCCTTAAGCCCCTTGTCTTCAAAACACCTGATCCTGGGAAGTTACTTGAATATAATTCTCTGTGAAGACATATTTTCTCTCTCCAGGCTGATACATCAGTCTTACCCAAATTGGAATGACTTTCTACTCCTGATACTAGGGAGTCCTTGTGAAGGTATGTCCAAGCATGGAAAATAGCTCCAGAGGCTGTCACTTTTAGGAAAAGGCAATGCAATTGAATTTATATACCTCTGAAATTGTTCTTAAAGTGGGAAGCCTGGAGGCGATTTAATTGTTCCTTATTTAAATCACAGTTGAATACAGAAAAATTACATGGCCCCAAAAGATTTGCTTTTGCTGTAGTTAGTTCATTGGAAAACGTATTATATTTTCTGTTTAGCAGTTTTGCATTAGCCATTCATAAGATTGGTACGGTCCAGAAATATTCGTGGTTTTCAACAGCTTCATGACACTTTGATGGTAACACCTTTTTATATAAGCCTGAGTAGATAAGCTAACACCTCTGTATCGCACTGATATGACTGATGCTAATATAATATGATAAGATAGAAAAACTGCAAATAGTGATAAGGCTTTTGTATGGCAGTAAAGAGAAATGCCATTTCTGCCCATTCCAGCACAGTTATACCAGTTGTTGCCAGAAATGGTTAACAACTTGCATGCTGCTTAGGTCATCAGTGATTATCTAACATTTTTTACTATTATACAGATCTTTTATTAGTACATCAAACTTTCTAAAACATGACTTGATTGCTTGCACTGATCAACTGCTACCCATGCACACCAAAGGAAACTTAAAGCCTTATTCAGGAATTTATCACTCTATTTCAGCAAATCATGACCATATAATAACCTTCACTTAAGATATTAAAAAGGGCAAAATAAATGCAGTGTGAAATAAAGGCTGGGCCTTTCTTCTGTGTGAAGCACTTACAGGGTATGGTTGTCTGCATGTTAGCTGTGAAGTAGAACCTTCTCCAGCAATACGGAAGGAGACAGCTTTTGTGAAAGTCACTTTGGTACAAAGGGGATTGAAGAAAAGTTACTCAGGGCAGAAAGCTCACAAAACACCCCAGTTTTTAACGGATAAAACGCCCAGTCCAACACAAAGGCAGACAGATAAGGAGGAACGTTACAAATTGAAGTGAGAAACTGATGTGCAATGGTTTTACCTAGCATCGTGTATTACTCCCTATACAAAAATAATGTAGGCTCTGCATGTTTGAACCTGACTCTGCAGAACTAGACAGATTCCCAGGCTTAAGGTCTTCATGCTGCTGCCTTGTCGTGCAGTCCATTTCCCCGTTTTTCTTCTCTCTTTCACTACACCTAATACAGATTTTGGATGTGCTCTCACATTTACCTGCAGGCGGCAGGACCCTATTCATTGCAAGTTACCACCGCACATTATTTTTAAGCTATGATCTTTAAACCCAGAAACTACCCTGTTATCTTACTTATTCTCAGCCAGACAAATAAATTTCTAGTACTTACTCTTTCACTACTGCTTCCAGGGAAAACAACACCTGCCCACTTTCTCCATTCTAACTCTTCCAAGTTCATGCCAAGCCCCAACATAAAAAACTCTTACCACACGTTTGACAACTTCATGTAAAAAAAGCACATCCTGCATCATTCCATGGCCATTTTCAACCATTTACTTCCATTTGTTTCATGAAGAAATGGGAGCTCTCATGACTCCAAATAATCTGCTGATAATTACACATTGCCGTACTCGCTTCCTTACAAATATGGAACTATATAACACCATTTTATAGCTTTGTTTTCAATCTTCTTCTAAACAATGTCAACAGGTTGTAAATTATTGTCTCATAAATGTCACCTTTGTAATTTATCAGTTTAAGTAGTGATCAGAGTCTAATTCCTTGCCCTTTTCCAGTAGCGGCTTCATCATTTTACTGTTGCATTCCACATCCCTTTGGACTAAGCATGCAGGAACAGGAGATGCAAACCCAGTCTACAAGTTACTTAAACTCATGACTGCTAAGCTGAAGCCTTTGTCTAAAATTAATAACCCTACTGAAAAAAAATCTTTGGTATGCGCAAAGATTTGCTTAGCTATGTTATCTTTTGGTAAACTGTCTCAGGGAAGCCTAGCACAAGTCCAACAAGTAGTCTGCTTTTCTTCTAGCAAACATATGCAAGAGGATGCACACTACTTTTTTAGGGGGAAGAGAGCGAACAACAGCAATTTCTTGTATTAAAAATCTGGACGGTATTTTTAGCATTTGTGACAAGTATTGACAACTACTTTACAGTTACTGTTAATGTAAAACCAGAATAAAATTTCATTATGTAATCTCTTGGATTTATTTATTTGTGGATATTAATTGAACACTTCAGAGAAAGCTAGTTGCCTATAGACAAAAAACCATTTGGGTCAAGAACTTTTCAATGCACTGAATGGAAGGCCACACCGCTATGTGCTTATAGCCTTAATCATCTCCCATTAAGTCTTACTTTAACATGTTGTTCTGGCATGTAGCTCATATTTTATCAGTGATCAGAAAATTACATTTTAATCAAAATAATATGCATGGTGTAATATATATATTGTATGTTGTTTTGCTTACACACACTAAAAATGTACACAAAATCATCTCAATTTACCCTAGTAATTTTTCTAAAATTCTGTGTAAACATGACTGAAACCAAGAAATCTTCTATAAGTGCATATTAAATATGAAATAGTAATTTAAAAGTGACTCCTCTATGCTGACAGATTTAACTGTGTATTGCCAGGCTTAGATAACACTGACATAAACTCAGTAGTTAGTCCAAGCTAATGCCAGCTCATATAGTCAGGAATTCAGGGCAATCATCCAGCCCTTAAGGAGGATAGATGTGGAAGAGTTTTGGTTGCCAAATTAGTAGCGTCCCTGATATGAGCGGATGAGGTGACACAAAGGGCACCCTGATGACATGCATCACCTCTACTCTGGCAAAGAACTTGCCTGTTAACAAAATTCTCTCTGCTAATTATTTATGCTGCATTTTGTACAGTTATGCGGCACAAATTATCGAAAGTAGAGGAGAAAACCCACAAGCCGGTATTTTTAACTTTCAAAATAAAACAACATTTCTACATAATGAGGGACATTAATAACTTTTTATATGATGTAAACCCTTCCTTTATCTTCAGAAGCTGAATGTTCCTAGGGCTAGGAGTGGGACTTTTTTTCTATTTGAAAACTGATGCCAGATTCATTGCTCTGTTTTTAAGCAACAGATACTTTAATAATATACACAGAATTTTACTTCCATGCTTGCTTACTGAAGCCACTGTGACTGAACTGTGCAAACAGTGAAGAAAAACAGAAGAATAATGTGTCAGAAGATTTATGACATATCTTCCACATATCAAAAAACTGCACAAGAATGGCTTTTCCCAATGTTTTCCTGGATGTCAAAAATAATCCAGCCAAGCTGATGATTAATTTTTACACAAGATGTTACTAAAAGATTAAAACTATTGTTATATCCAGGGTGTGAAAGTTAACTTCGTTCACTCACAACAAATCTGCTTTAAGATGATGTAATCCAGTAGTGATTCTCCTAATTGCTTAGCTTTTGCCACAGGCCATAAATGTGTCAGTTCTCTCTTCTTGATCACTACTGTAGTACAGTGATAAAACAAGTAAAACACAAGTGGCTGTCTAATGCCTTGGTTACTAGTCGCAAGTGTTATAGCAGATTAAAAGTTGTTGAAGGGTCATATTTGTAATTGAAGTGAACCAAAGAAGGATGATACTGGTCTTTACTTCATCCCTTCACATAATATAGCTGAAGCTTTAAAAGGTTAATATGCAGGAGGATACTATTATATTCTCTGCTTTAAGAAATGCACTTGTTTAATATCAATTAACCTCTTTCCTCCAAACACAAAACCTGATACAAACAACTAAGCAAAACTTTAAATAGGCAGGAGTGTCTGGGTAAAAGGTACACAACCCCAGCACTCATCACAAATTAAAGAATCCTTAGTCTTAATGGTCTTAATGTACAGTTGATGAGGACTATGATCTCTGAACTTGCAATGTTTTTCTCATAATACACTAATTTCTTTTCCTTGTAGTCTTCTCTTTTACAATAGCCAGTCAGAACCGAACAAACCTTTCTGCTGGAACCAAGGTTTTATAGTCTTGAGGCAACTGTTACCAGTGTTTCAGTCTGACAGAGCTGGATCAGTGTCTTTGAGTGATGGTGCTCGAGTGTTTTCCCACTCTGGACCACTGCTACCTGTTCACATATAAATCCACAGTACCAAAAAAAAAGTGACTTCCAATGTACTACTGTGCTGCTATTCTGCTCAGTCTTTTTAGATTAGTGATGAGAGGTGTAGTTTTTAATTTGAAATAAAAAAAATAGCATTACCTACATCACTCCCATGTTGGTGGAAAATGATCCTGACAAAGTAGTCATGGGTAGTAAATAGCATGGATCTAAGTCCTAATAGGTTCCTTACTGTTGTGTGTAATGGACAGCTCAGCTGATGGAGAACAGGATGACTAACTCTCAAGAGCTCCTACCACTAAGGTGAAGGACAGAAAAAATTTCTGTCTTCTCGTTAGGGACTGACATGAGACAACATATGACAACAACGTAAAACTGCTAGTTCTAAAAACTAATGAAATTTCTAAAACCATATTAAAATGTTAACTCAAAAATCACTAAGAAAGTCAACACAGGGAACTGACAGTTTAAACCTAATTTTGAAAGACAGAGAGAAATTGATTATAGAATTACAAGTCAGAGAACTTATAGTCAAGCTATCATGAGTCAGCACATTTGTTAGACGAAAGATGGAATACAACCAAAACTCAAAAATAGCTGATGGTTTTAAAAGACCCAACGGTACGACGCGAAAATAATTCTAAGAGAAATCAAAGTGAGAATAGAATTTGAACATAGAAGTTCTCACAGGAAATGAAAGCTGTTCAGAATTCTTGTTTCTATATATCCATAAAACCATTTTTCCAAATCTAAGAAAAATCTATATTACATTTTTTAAAAATAGTTTAAAAATATCTAAAGAATGAGATACTGAAGCTAGGGAATGTATCAAGTTTATGTGAGAAGCAAACAGATGCAAAAAGAAATCAATTGTTGGAAGATTTAAGGATAATTTAAATGAGTTTCAAGACATGCTAGGAACAACAGAGGATCTATAAATTACATCCATCACAAATCATGCAGAAGAGGTTGGAAAGTTCAATAAATAATTATTTTCTGCATTTGAGAAATAAAGCAGGATAACTTGCTCTGATCAAGTGATCAGGATATAGCTCCTTTTCAACAGTATCTCAAGAAGATATTCAACAACAGCTACTATGGTCAGATTATTTTTCAATCAGTACACATATGGCTAACTAGTAGCTAAGAGTTTTACGATAACCTAGCAGTTCCTTGCACAATTAATACTGACTTTTATTATATCTCAGAACTTCACAGAAGTTCCAGAAGACTGGGTGAAAAGTACTATACTAGCATTCAGCAAACAAAATAACTGAGGCAGATGTGACAACTTGATACTGGTCGTGGTTACAGTAACAGAATGGTCATCACAAGATTTTGATTAATAAGAAGTTAAAGGAGGACAATATAATTAATGAGCATATAGGTTTATGGCTGACGAACATGATGCTGAGGAAACAACAAATATGCAGATTCTGAAAACATACTGACAGAAATTCAGCATGGCACAAAGAACTAAGTTACTACTGAGAGTACATTTTTCTCTCAAGATGCTGAGGCGGTATATTTTCGACCTTGTAATTTAAAATCTTCATCTGGAAACATAAAATCACCACAGATACAATTTGTAGATAGCATGAAAGCTGGCGTAGGAGTTAATCATGAAGAAGACAGTTCGATGATACGGTTTGGTCCGGATTTCTTGATAATCTGGATGTATTAAAGCAATTTGTGGTTCAGTACCATGAAAGGTAAAATCACACACCTAGGAAAAATGAATTGTGTAAACATTTCTGCAATGGGAGACTCAGTTCTCCAAAGGGTTAACGTATTCCTACTTGTGGGTAGAAAATATTGCCCACCGAAAAAGGCATTACATTTCCTTCCTAACTAATACAGCTGCTAGTAAATACCAGTAACAGTGCTGATGTCTGCAATTCAAGAGGTTTCAGAGAAGAATTACAAAATTTATTGAAGAACCATTTAAAGGGAAATGTAAAGGGAGATCTACTAATTTTGCTTATAAAACAGAGGGTGAGGAGGGAGCCCGTTGAGAATGTGCAAGCACCTACGTCAGGAAAAAACTGATAACAGAGGTCTCTAAATTGAAAAGAAAAAGTTTTAACAATATTCAGCTAGAAGCTCAAACTAAAAAAGCTCAAAAAATGCAAATATAAATTTGTCACTGGTGAGACAGTAACTGCCAATTATTTTGGTGTCTTGCATATCATTGAAAAAATCATTAACATTGTTGAAGATGCTTTGATTTTCTTTGGAAGACATTTGGGCAATTCCTATTCTTAGAGGTTTAAACAGGTAGTTGAACTGACTGACCACAGAAGTTCCATGCAAATGCAAACGCAGCAGAAGGGAAGCAGAGTCCCAGGTTAACGATGCACTATCACTGAGAGGTGGCATTGGCTCACTCAATTCAGTCCTTTGGTCCCACATTTCACTTCATAATTTGAGGACAGTGTTTGTAAATTGTTATACCTGTACAATTTTCTTACTTATAATCAATAATCTGACCTCATATAAATAACTGAACTCGTCCAAAATGTGGCATCTCCTGTTCTCATAATCAATACTCCTACTATAAATATCATGCTTCTATTAAAAAGGACTGAGAGGGAATGCACGTTTATACCTAGCCACCAGAAATAAATCCTTAAAGTATTTTGTTGAAGTGTCTGAAGCAATTCAAGAGATTATTCCTTGCTCTTTCTCTAGGGGCCCAAACGTCCACTAAATATTTGTATTTTTCTCACTAATCTGTTATTTATCTCCTAAACCAGGCAATTCCTTACAAACACAGAACTCTTACTGCACATTAGATAAATGACCTTCATGTCACCTTTGATTTAAAGATTTCCAACTCATTTACACTTGTTTAAAACAGAAAAACTAAGGCACACACTTCGTCCCATGACCATTCCTCAAGTCACTGATCTGTACTCATCATGGGCTGCCTGCCTCTGACTAGGTCACATGTGGAATTAATGCTTATTAGAGCATGGCATAAAATATTTCAAATATCAGATAAGGACAAAGAATGGATGACACTAATTGTAAATATTATCGCTCAGAAACAAGCGACACTTAAAATCTGCTTTTACCCTGGTAGAGAGATGTTCTAAATCTTTTGTTGGCATCTTTTTTTTCTGACCTGGGTATGATCACTTTTTTCTGCTATGACAAACAGAAGTATTTCCTATGGAAAAATCATATTGCTTCTTGGAGTATTAGTTGATATACTCTAAATGGCAGTCAATCTCCTGCATGTTATCCTGCTTGTGTTTCTTAGACTAATGTCTAAAAACTGCAGGTGACTGCTCCTTTATTTTTTTTTAAATCACCATCCTTAAAAATGATGAAGAACTCTTACTGAGAGAAAATAGTAGTTGAGAATTTAAAATTCAAAGAAATAGCACCAACATTTTCAAAATGAATGCTTGACATCAGGTTCTAAATACAGGTTAAGTACCTAATCTGGTGAATAAACATGGATTTAGATGTAGGAGTTTAACCTTAGGTATTCAGAAGGAAAAATTGTAGCCATAACCTTTAAATGCTGCATAGTTAATATTAATAAATATTAAAAGTTGCAGGCATGCTAATTTTAACACCTACATGTTGACAGCTTCAATTTATTTCTAGCAACAGTTAGGATTTTGCTCACATTAAGGCATAAATTTAAAGTCAGCTAGCTCACTTCATTTTTATTTCTTTAGCTCCTTTTACAACAGAGTAGCAGCCAATCCTCTACAGGAAAATGTCTTTAAAGTATCACATAGTTCTAAAAGAACAGCCTCGTCATGATACCCTACTCACTTGCTTCAGTAGCCTAGGGCAATTTAATTATGGCAGACTTCAACTTAATTCCTACCCCTTCTCCTCCTCCCTTTTTCTACATCTATCACAACCCATTTGGACTAGAATCAAAGACGATAAAACGTTTACAAGACTGTACAAGCTGAATACACCTTTCTTAATTTGAAATGGTCTCAAAACCACTGAAATGTTTGTACCGGTGGGATTGGAACTTGCTATCCAGAGCTTTGGAAATCAAACGCTGAATAAACTCTTAAATGTCCTAAGTGCTTTATATTATCAATAGCGATGAGAAACAATGTCACTTCCTACAGATGAAACATAAAGACATTTTTTAGCAACATCTGCTTAGAGCAGCAAAAAAAGAGAGAGAGAAAAAGTAGTCAGAATCACTGAGAGCCGTACTGCTGAACTCTGCAGAAGGCTCCTTCAAATAAATATTTCAAACCTTTATATGAATATTTTAAGCGTGACAACTACACATAAACACACAGCCAAAGTGCTCAAATCCACTCAAGAAAGACTATTAAGTCATCAACCTGCTCCTGACAGGATCCACTGAATATGGCAACAGTGAGAAGTCAGGAGACAGTTGGAATCATTTCAAGACTGCTAATTTAACTTGTCTTAAAACCAACCAATGCTCAACGTGTCATCATCAATGTCATCTCATCGCAGTCTGAAAAGCCTTCGACCTAAAGCAAAAAGGTCCCCAAGTGCCACCCTTCTTGTCTACTGGTTGAAAATCTAATTGGTTCTGCTGACAGGCTTGGGAATTGGTAGGAAGGCTGCTCAGTTAATCTCCAAGGGCCAGCAAAGAGCTCAGTATCCATCTCTGAGCTTTGCTCCCTGGCTGTCGTAAAATGACTCTGATGGTAGTGCAAGCTCTTATGCTTCAGCTGTCTTCTGACTTCTGTTAAGTCAAATTCAATAAAGTTTGTCACTCAATAATCTGAGAGCTACCCAACAAAACCTCTTTGATCAATAACAGCTTGCCTACTTGCACTGAGGAAGGTGACCTATTAAAGATTAAAAACACACCTGCTGCTTACAGCACGGAACATCTTTTTTTACTTTTAAATAAAAATTCATCCATTAAAATGAGTTTAACTGCTACAACTATATATAAATATTACATGCCAGAAAGCTAAAATAAGATTAAAAGAAACATTTTAGCTATAGTACAGTGCTTTTGTTAAACTTAAATTTGAGTCGTTGCTTTTCTTAGAATCAGAAAGGCCTCATCCAGAAAGGCCTTTCACCACCCACATGTAACTTTCACTTTAGTCTCCTCTGTATGCTCTATCTTTTTTAAAAATTCTCTGCCTGCTAATAAAATACAGCCCTGCTTTAGTGACAGTTCAGTAATCTAATTTGTTTCTGCCTATTTGCTTATGCCAGAACACAAATATTCATGCTGCCAGGAAATGCAATTCAAACATGTGAAGTATAAAAATATTCCCCTCTCTTTGAGAAATTTTCTTCAACTGCAGATCCACTTCACCACAGGCTATGACCAAAGAGTGTTTTACAAAGCCCCAAAATTAAAAACTATAGACAAATTGAACTGCATTGGGCAAAGACCCACAAACACACCTGATATGTTGATTTTAAATAGTTCATATGTTCTGTACTTGTAAGGCAGAACTGCCACATCAAATTTTATAAATTTAGAAGTATTTGATAATTGTACATTTTGATAAATATTGTTTTTGTTTACTCTATAGGGAGTACTCTTGTTTTCCAAACTGCACAGAATTTTCAGATTAGGTCACCTGGAACTGGTGCTTCTCTGTTAGATTTATTCTTAATGATCAACTATTAGTTGAGATACCTTACCTACATGTTTTACGAAAAACAGGAGGAGGACATCTAAGGCGTAGTACTTATTTCTAAATCACTGAAGGAGAAACCATATGAAAGTAAATTTGACTGACTGACCATCAGTGCCTGTTTGGAATGGGTTATCAATCTCCCAGAAAACCATGGAGCCCCCCAAAGTAGTAAATTCAAGATACGTGAGGTAAGCAGTATATCTTGATTGTCCTGCTTTGTTTAACCTGATGTCCCTTCATGCATCCATTTAAAGAAGTAAAAAAGCAGCTAGAGGATGACATGACATTTCAAAGCAGTTAGGAGACAGGGGCCTATATCTGCAATTAAAATGAAATAAAAATATGCTCCTAAATTATCTGAATTGTTAAAAAAAAAACCCCAAACCAAAAACCAAGACAGTGACTCTGGAAAAGATTTGGATTATGTTTATACTGCTATTAGTCATTAAGAAAGCAAAATACTAGTCTATGGATGCTGAGGCTAGATGAACATTAAGCAAGAATTACATGTTAGATAAAGCTACTTCAGCATCTGAAAAGAAGTCTGAGTTTTCTAACAACACTCTCAGACACCAAACAATTACCATAAATAAACCCCCTACTGAGAACATCACAGAGACTCAGTAACGCCTGTCTGTGAAGAGTAAAGTGCTGCTGCAGTTTTGCAAGGTTTCTCTCCTTTTTGCTCTCGCCGGGGCACAGTAGGTGCAGGCAGGTATCGCCCTGTACGGTGCTCTACTGTTAGGTAAGACGCTTTTTTGGCAACAGTAAGGCTCCAGTCTCCAAACTGTCATGCTTGCCTGTCCAGAAACACTGAATGCACTCTGCTAAGGGCAATGCCTGGGGTGTGGGTACAGGATGGACATGCAACAGTGCCTCAGAAAAATGTCAACTACACAGACAAAATTTTTTCTGAGTAGAAAAATCCCATCAAAATCAACCCCAAACACCAAATCCCAAAACCTAAGGCACAGATAAAGGCAAGTGGCAACTAAAACAATCTCATTTCTGTGGTGAAGTCTCTTGCAGAAAAAGAATTTGTCAGAGATATGTTCACATCTTACTGTTACAAGTTCTACAGGAGCTAATTAAGACTAAAGCTCTTATTACCCATAATAAAATCTATCACAATATATCTAACGTATCACAACAATGGGGAACTTATTTATGCCCTGGGGACTCATCAAAGGTCTGCTGCACAGAGGATCACTAATGCCCACGGGATCTCTTTCTGAAGAAACCTGGTGGTGTGTAGTTATTGATGAAGAAAGTTGAGAGAAGAAATTGGAAGAGTAAGGTCACCAGATGTCATTTTTGAACAAAATGTATCAGTGCCTGCGTGATGTGGTAGTTGGTAAATGATACTAATGTTCTGCTTCACAATGAATAACTGTTATTCATAAAGTACCTATCGGTGGCCTGATATGCAGAGCTGCTTGGCACTTGTAGCTAAGTTAAGAGGAAGTTAGACAAAGAACAAATAAAGTGTTGTGGAACGCTAAGTAGCTTAAAAAAACACACCTTACACATGTCAACTTGAGCATTCAAAATATAGGCTGGCACTTTTCTCTGTGGCTTATTCCTCTTTTAATAATGTCATCTCACCTCACAGGGGCTTTGTGAAAATTAATTAATTACGGTTTGTGAGGCATTCAGATGCTAATGATAGCTACAATGGAAAGAAAGCCTATGGAGAAATTAATAGTTTTGAATTCAATGTAATGATTGAATGTGAACACCACATGTGGGTCACATATTGGCCAATAAGAGTAACAGAAAACATGAATAGCTGCTCATTCACTGACTCTGTTACTATGTACACTGAATGAGAGAGAAATCCTGTGGCAAAAAACATAATATATGTGTAGATAAATAAAACCAGTACTTTAATACATAAACCTGAGATGTTATCTAATGAGCAAACGGAATTGCCTTATTTCTCACCTTGTAAACACTACCTTTTGAAAACATTTACATTCTCAAAAAAAGAGCAAATATAAAAATGCAAGTATAAAAACACCAAAAGCCTTTTTTTGTTTGTTTCACAACCTGTGCTAATCAGCAGATTTCAGACATTTGCTGAGAGCAGAGGAATACTGACACACGGGCACCCAAAGTTCTACTTGGTGTTCTGAGAGGACAACTGCTCAGCAGTTGCCCTCCTGAGAAAGCTCCTATCTCCAACTCAGACTCCCACTCTCTTTACTAGCCTGTATATAAATAGGTAGCTTTTGCTACTTAGAACTGTCTCTTCTAGCGTCTCAGTCAAACAATTAATTGAGTTTTCCTTCCAGGGACTCAAACTCCTCCCTCTTTTTTAGTAGGGCTCTTGACCCTGAATTGGAAGTGTTCCAACATCCAGGTCCTTCTTTGTGCAACTGGCCGTTCCATGAACAGCTAGCGAAGTCTCTGTCCACAGCAAAGTACTACAACTCTGTAATGAAATCACTAGGGAACAATAAACCAAAACTACTTAGTAGTCAAGAAGAAAAAAATAATAAATCAAAATCAACATACATTTTACTGTAACTAATTCTAAAATAAGTCAGCCAATATAAAACTTCCAAAAGCCATTACCCTTTGGTTGTCACATAGTATGGAAAATGCCAGAGGAAACAATCACTATGTGGTGCAGTACACCACTTAAATTTGTTTTGAGATTAAATTCTCATTCTGTTTCCGTCTTCTTAGTATTTTACATTTAAAGGGCTCCTCAAAGTCCAAATTGCAGCAGCGGGAAAATTCTCTCAGCAGAACACAGGCAGCTCTGCAATCATTCCTTATGTGGTCACACCACACACGACATAAGCTGGCACTGGCATTGGCATTGGGGAGAAAAAGTCAGGAACAAGGCCCTAAACTGCATCGTGCAAACTTGATCCTGTGAAGTGACATACGGTGTCCACAGCTGACCCCACCTCAGCAAATATTAGAATTGTGTTTGAAATAAACTACTGTCTATAAGGCCAACTTGTGCGATCACTTATGCCAGTGCAGAGGTGGAGCATCTCCACAGTGGGTGATTCCTTACACTGGAACTTTTTCAGCAGCAGCCAGAAGCAGAACTTGACCTTACATGATGCACTGAAAAACACTATTAAAAATTAACAGAATGTTTTTAAAATGGGTATGTTTGGTTGCAGCCAAGACATAGATGTGCTGAAACAAACACTCTGGAGTCTAAACTTCTTTGATAAGACTTAATATGGCTATTTTCCTGATGTCATCTCTGTTGGTATTACAGTTAAATTATTTTAAAAACCCCAACAAACTAAATGATTCCTCATATTCTGCTTTAAGAAAATGCCCAGTCACAAAACTGCTCTAATTTTTTAACACCCTCAATATACCCAGTTTGGAACGTGCAGGCCAGGTTTCTTATTTGCACAAGCTCCCTATATTGCCTCTGCAGATGCCTTCCTATTGAGAAAACTTAAGTCTGAGCTTGCTTTTTTTTTTTTCCTGTATAATATGGACACAATAATTTGCACAGTGCTCTGGCTGATATTTTTGTGATCTACTTTGATTTCAGTATCATAAATAATTCTCTTTGAGCCATGTATTTTTAAGGCAGTATAATTTCAAAGGTCCTTCACAGTTTATCATATTTAAATGTTGTATATTTGTTCTTCTAGATTCTTTTGTCTTTGATCAAGGTTAACTACCCTAGTAGTATTTTCAAAGTTTCCTTTTGTGAAGTTTGCATTTGTAAACATTTAATTAAAATCATCAGAAGCAGTTAGGACACAACAATAAAAAATATCAGAAACACAAAAACGTCTAATGAAGTGAGAGCGTAAAGACTGAGAGCATGTTTTTGAGAGATGAGAGAAAGAAGTTGTGACTTGATAAAAGTGCACAACATAATGAATTATATAGATAATGTTTATCATAAGTTTTTATTAATCATTTTAGTAATACAAGAACAAAGATATGTGCAATGAAATTGAGTGATAGTAAAATTTCAACCTGATATCAAAGGAACACATTTCTAGGAAGAAAAAAAAACATCAATGAAACCATGCAACCGTTGTACAAAATATAGGTTTACAGGACAGAATGAAGCCTTCCAAGTTGTTCTACACCACTGTAATAAATAATATATAATGTATATAATATACAAAAGGATATTTGGGCTGGGTCAGACCAAAGACTCATCTAGACTATCTTGCCTGTGATACTGGCTAATACTAGGTATCAGTGGAACAGTATAAAACCAGAACGAGTACACACTGACATCCACTCCTATATCAGACCAAAACTGCAATAAACTGGCATAGAGGCTTCCTGATCCATAGCTTGTATTCACATCTGTAACTAGTGATTCGTGATGGACTTTCTTCTACAGATTTGCCCATCACATTTTAAATTGATAAACATTTTCAGGCTTCAAAACTACTTCCTGTCAATAAATTCCAAGGCTTAGCTCTATGCTGCCTGCTGACTTCATTAGGGATGTCTCCCTATTCTTGATTTACAAAAACCACAAGTGCTTCCTGTTCTACTTCTTATCCATGATTTACATTCCTACACCACACTCTACCATTCAGCTCTTTTCTGAACTGTGGAATCCTCCCTGCAACTTCTCTCACACCAAATGGAAACTGTTTTTCATTCTGGTTATCCACATTTTTCCTCTCTGTGCTTTTTCTCATTCTGTTATGCCCCTTCTGAGATGAGAGAAGCAGATGTATGAAGCACTTAAGAGACATGCTTATCATGCACAACAATAATTTCATTCCCAGCATCGTTTTCTCTTTCAAAATCACCAAGCACTCTGCAGATGTTTCCCTCATGTTAGTTTCAACTATTCCAAACACACTCTGGGCTGGATTTTCCATGGATGTTCCTTTGTGGTTATGGATTATCTATTTTATTCCGTATTTTTTTTAACCAATCCTTCAGCACCATGAGCTCTCAGTGTAGCTCTTAGTCCTGATTTCTGGTGGCTTCAGCTAGCATTCCCCCTCACTGTGAAAACTGGCCACTTTAGTCTTTTGCTTCGTATCTTTTAGTTGGTTATGAATTCAAAAGACCACCTGCATCATGGCAAATTGGTTAACGGCTCTGCAATTCTACAGGTCCTTCTCAAATAGAAATACCATATTTGCTACTCTCCTATCATACAGTACTACCTAGTAACTTTGTGGATTTGTTTACAATACAACTTCAACTTCACCTGTCACCTTTTTCAAGGGTTCTGCGATGAAGCACATTCGGTCTTGAATAACAGAGCACTTTTAATTTCACTGTAGCAAAGACTTGGGACTGAAATTTATCATTATATTAATTACCTCCATTGTTTGTTTTCAATTAATATTCGGTAGCATTGTATTGCTAAAAAATGCAGCAAACTCCTCCTCTTTTCACCTTAATTTGTGCTACAAATTCCAGATAGGTTTTGCAAGTTCAACTTAGAAAAATTTCACAATTCCTCTACTCTCAAGTCACAACTGACTGCAATAAATAGCTCTGTTTACCCAAGTTTGTATTTTTAAACCAATGACTTAGGAACCGAATTACTTTTATCTCCCCATTTAATCTGAACTGAATGAATGAGATTATTTTCCATAATCAGCTCTTCTATGATAGACTTACAGTAAACAAGTCTCAAATGGCATCAGCTCTTGCTGACCCAGTGACAGCGTGATGAAGTCTGTTAAGTATCACATTCAGACACAGAGAGACTGAATGCTAGCAATTCTGATAAAAGAGAAGGCAAGATCTACAGTGACAGCAAAACTCCCAGCAGCATCGAGCTCTCCGATCACAGCTGCACTCACAAATGTCATGGGAAGTCATCACACAGTAGATTTACAATGCTACCTGAATGGAACTTCTCTTACCAGTTTGCCCAAAACTTAATTGGCTAAAACAGATTTTTCTAAATACACGCTTGTCTCTCTATTCCTGTAAAATGTGGAATTTTCAGGAGAAGGATTTGCATCATCACACGTGAAAAATGCAAGAATATATATTAAAGGCTCTTGTAAAACATGTTGTGCTACATTAGCTCTTTTTTTTATCACTGCTATTTACCTTTTAGATTAGTCTTTTAACTAACTACATTGTCCAACTTATCACTGATATAACATTGTCCAACCTATTACTGTTATAACATTCTCCTGTATATTCTTCTAAGATACTATAACCATTGCTGTATACCATTTAGACGAATTTGTGTGCTCTTTCAGTATTTAAAATCAGTCATGGAGACTGAATAAGCCTCTGTCAGTTAATTTCCTCATTTCACTGTCTGAAGCTCTTCCTTATCTGTAATGCCGACTCTTAACAGGAGATTCCAGACAGTCAAGTGGGTGCTGCCTGCTGAAAAAACAAATCCTATTTTTTCCAAAAGCTGAGTTTTACGGACCTGAAGAACATTCCAAATTCTTCTCAGGCCTCCAACACTTCCGCATCTCATTGAACTTTATTCTCCTTTTCTGTGGACTGAAATATATCCACTGAAAATCAAACAAGCCCAGCACCTTGTTTTCCCAGCTTCGTTTCAGCAACTTTCATCTACTCTATCAAAAATGTAACAGCTGTTAATTAGATGTGATGTTTAAGACTGTCTTTCTACGAAGACCTTATGTAAAACAGTCTGTGGATCCAAACAAGTCTGTCAATTTAGCCTAACACAGAGCCTTGACTAGGTCCTGTCAGCCACTGCTAGAGCCCTGACCCTTTCTGGTGTGCAGCTCATTGCCATAGTATAGAATAAAGAGCTTTCACAGTGGTGCTCGCTGGAATCATACGAAGGATTAAGAAGTTACAGGGAAAGGGAAAATGATCTTCCAGCTTTCAGGAGGAATAATATACTGATAGGTGAAAAGATAAGCAAAGCTGAAATGTTTCAACTTGATAGTGACACTTTTAGAAAACCTTTACACTGGAATTTAGAAAAATAATCAACTCGTGTAACAGTCAAATCTCTCCCTATAGGGTATCACAGACAAAGGCAACAGGTAAATTTAAAAGGCTTTAGAACAGTATCACTGGTCACACTATGTTTACAGGTCAGATACACTGTTGCCACTGTCACCTTTTTACTGCCATGCTAATAAAAACACCGGTAAAACAGGTCTCCTTGTGCAAAGTAGGAAAACAGTTATAAAACTTCTTATGTTCTTCTTTTACAAAGGATTCAGTGTTTGAGTCCTTCTTATGTAAGCAAATGAAAGAGAGCAGGTGATACTCAAGACTTTGCAGCTCATATTTCAGCTGTAATTTAGATATGCCTTATGAAGTTTTTTCCTCACAAATGCCAATTATCTTCTCAAGTACTAATGCACTCTCTCCACTTAGATGAAACTGTTACCTGACTTATAATAGAAGTAAACGTAGTGATGAATGCGGTAAATGTTTAAGCACATCAAAACTGAAAAGGTCCATCCAGCAAAAGCAGCCAAATATCCCACGGAAAAAGAAAAACAGAGTTCACAGAAAAAAGAAAAACAACAGCACAACCCAACAAAAAGCAAACCTATAAACTTCCCATGAACAAGAAAAGTCCATCTGTTGCTAGACTCAGCTATTTAAGTAGGCAGTTCATGTCCCAGCACAAGTATAGTATTCCCCTCTTGTTTATTCTTCTCTCTCTAAATGCTTATGCTCATAAAACCAAGCCTGCGTATAACAACACTGTGATACACTTACATGTTTTGTTGCACATCTATAAACAAGTATCTGCTTTTATCTTCTTTTAACTACAATGGTCTTATACACTATAAATAAGCTTTTTTAAGTCAGGCTAAATTCTTATCACGTTACTAGATTGAAACAGAAGGAAGCTCTAAAGATGCACATGGTTTGTGTTTCACCTTTACATGTTATCATGAGAAATCAAATTGATTTGCAGGAAGACACTGGGAAAAAAATAGTAAAGGAACTACCACAGCATACTTAATGATTAATCATTTGGCATACTTTCATCATGTCAGCTCCTGGTTCTCTCTAACCCAGTGGTCACTCTGGGTCAGACCAGGTCCATCCAGACCAGCAGCTTGTTTCCAATACTGGCAACAAAGAAAATCCCTAGAGAAGAATATAGAATAAATGCAAGCACTTCCCAAAACATGGGAAACAATGCATCTCAGCAAGCTCCTGAGAGAGCCGTACTGTCTTATCATGATGCCTATTTTTATTTGCAAAACACCCTTTTTGGGGAGAAGAAGACCAGAATGCAGTACAGGTCGAGTAATTACTAAGTGGGAAAAAATAACACAAACCAACAAGACACCCCAAAACAAACACCCCCCCCCTCCACACACACACTTTGAATTATTTATTTAAGTAGTTAATCAAATAATGGGTGTCTAATTCAATCTGTCCAGAGCAGATTAAGTTTCTGTCACATCACAGGGCTATAGGAGTCTTGATTTAGTATTGTAATAGCCATGGCTAAAGCTATCTTTGTGAGACAGTATGTCTCAGTTAAAAATACAGCAGAACTTCAGAATATGTCAAAAGGCATACAAATAATAGTTACAAAAATTCCGTAAGTACTCTGAGAGGATTTGAGTGCTTTTTTCCCGTTTCCATATTATCAAGAGATTAGTTATGTGATGTACATCTTGTCAAACCTAAAACCTTGAAACAGACTTTCAAAATCAAAATACTTGACAATGGAGTCCATCAAAGTATGAGAGAATGTTCTACTTACTTTACATCCATCAGAAAGTAATCTAATAGACCAGTATGAATAACTCACTTGAGGAATATTTTAGTTGATACATCTCTCTGGTGCCAACAAAACGCAAAACTCAGCTTGAAGACTTTTTTGACTGTACTTACACCACCACTTCCCACCCCCTCTAATTTTCTTGGTACTCAGTATGTTAATGTCACACTGGATGGTCTCCTGGATAAAATGACCCAACAAGAATTAGTAAAAACTAGTAGAAAAAGAGCTAGTAAAAAAATCTTACAGTAGAAGAAAGGTAACAAAGCACTGAATAATATAAATGTAGCATATGATCCCATCGATTATTTCTTTATTATTTCTATCCCAGGTATACTAGATTTACACAAGGAATTACGAGATCATGGCTTCACAAGAAACCTTACTCAGAGTAACTGTGAAAGTTGCATCCTGTTCTGCCCTCGTCTACCTGCACTGCCTCCTTTCATTAACTGAAACCATTAGGCAGCCACAGGATGAAACCTTTGAGTCTTTTAATGCAATATGAAATTATTTAAATTTCAAAAGGTAGAGGGAAAAGAAATGAGATGAAGTGATTCACTCAACAGTTAGAGTACTCTTTCACTAAGGGCTCCAATAGCAACAACTGTTACTTTGGAGAAGAATCTGCAGATCATCAAAAAGTCAAGTTATGAAATTCTGAACAGAAGAGGACTTGATCTTTTTTATGACACTATAATTTATTGTGAAAAATATTGATGTTATAGAAATCAGAAATTAAAATTTTAAAAAGGAGACTGAAGTGTCTTCAAA
Source organism: Apaloderma vittatum (assembly GCF_000703405.1). Taxonomy (NCBI): domain Eukaryota; kingdom Metazoa; phylum Chordata; class Aves; order Trogoniformes; family Trogonidae; genus Apaloderma; species Apaloderma vittatum. The sequence goes on along the minus strand of NW_009703324.1, from coordinate 25,018 downwards.
GTTGTAACACTCAATATTCAAACTGAGACACCCAAACTCTATCAATGCTTTCATTCTACTACACATCTTCAGAGAATACTGAGTTTCCTAATCCTTTCCTAGCAATGAAGAGGTGGTCATCTTTGCTTTAATGCTTTTTGCTAAGAGAATTTTCCTTGGAGATCATTCAGTACATCAGCCAACCTGTGATAATATTTTGTTGCACTTGCTTACAAAATTTCGCACTTATTCCCATATGGAAAAGAAAAATAATGTGGTAAACCAGGCTGGTGTTCTGACTTGCTTGGTGTCATACTGGTGATACTGAAACAGCAGTTTTTTCAGGTGTTTTATGGTCTGCCATAAGCAAACATTGCAGTTACATCTTTTGCTATTATTTCATTATTTTTTTCCAAAGTGGAAACATCTATTCATCCTTTCCAAACTGCTTGTTTCACAAGAATAAAAGAAAGATGAAAAATAGCTTTGCAGTAAGAACCACCATGTTATGATTATTTGTTTCCCAGTACTATCATGCCTGAAGAACCTCACTCAGAGTCTTACTACAGTTTTTACGCTCAGTCTGTAAATAAGATGGTTCCACAAGATGATTTGGATTTGTAAGTATAGAAACAGCTGAAATATCAACTTATCAAAAAACAATGTAATTTATATGAGTGAATCTGCATGAGATCATAGAGGACTCAACCATTCCATGAAAATTCTGTAACTTTTCCGTGTTGCAAATTTTTGGAAAATATCTGCTTAAAGGGGTTTGATCTTCTGCCAAAATGAGACAAAATTTGTTACACTTTTACACTGAATAAAGTTAACTTGTACTACTTTGGACTCTGAAGATTCTTGTGAAAAATAAAAATGTATTGCCATGTTGAAAAGCTGTCTTCACAGAACCAAGCAGACCAGATCTTAATTTGAAGGTTAAACAGAGTAAGAATCCCAAATGCAGGATTTTGGCTACCAGCCTTCCAGGTCAGCAAATGGTTGTTAAGCCTGGCAGACAATCTTGTAAAGGACCAGACACAATTGAACACACAGTGACACCACCACTGCCTTTACACACAGAATGCCTGGAAATCTCCCTTTCCGGACCACTTCACTCAGGCAGTTTCTACCGTCTGCAAAAGATCCCAAGCAGGATATACACACCTAAAAGCACAAATAAATTGTTTACTGGCTAGTATATGCAATAGGTAATAAGGACTTACAAGCTACCATTATATTAATTAATTTGCTCTCCAACCTCTTTGAGATACCTGTTGAACCCTTGCTGGCCAGGCAAACACGAAGCCTGGCAGGAAACCTTCAGCGCTCCCTGAATCCTTGACGCCACTGAGGCATTGTCTCTTCCCCTTGACTCCTTCAGCTTTCTCAGCAATTCTATCTGGCTCTGATTTTCCATCTCATATCTCACAATTCTATGGACTTTCTCAAAGCTCCTTCTCGTAACGTGGTTTGGACTTTCTCAAAGCTCCTTCTCGTAACGTGGTTTTCACAGAAGTCTGAGCGAAAGTGACAGAGATGTGTTGTATCAAAAGACACCTTCAATCACAGAAAGATGAACCCCTGGCAGAAGAATTACAAGAATACGCCGCTGAAGTATACCTTAGTCAAACAACATTGCTAAAGAAGAGAATTAACAGATTCATAAGCCTGCTGCCCTCCCTTCCCATTTGTCCACTAGGTTACCAGCTAAGAATCGCTCTTTTTGTGTATAATGATTTATAATAGCCACATCTTGAAAAATAAACTTCATTTTCCCTAAAAAGCCACCAGCTAGATTACTCTTGCAAATAATACGTTTTAAATTTTCTTGAAAGAGCTATATATTTATCAAAAATACCACCCAAAACCATATATAAACTTCTAAGTGTAGATGACAACCGTATTTACTTTCTTTACTCTATTCCATGCCTTATAACTATTTTAAAGTGGTTTCTGAAATACAGATTTTCTCTTTACCAGACCAACCATTCCTCCCCAGAGATGCTTACTTTTCTTCCTTCCACATTTTGCTTTATTTTTCATCTGGCATATGACTTAATTGCTCTGTCCATGATACATTTGTACTTGATATACTTCTACAGAGCAAATCACTAGTCTCACATTGTCTTTTTTCTTATACTTTAATTTCAAAAACATTATTTCATCTAGTTCAAATAGAACGCTGTGTTGCAAAGGCAACATTCCCTTTCATGGGTAATTATTTTAGTGATTACAGTATTACCATCATTGTGCACTTCCACCAACCCATTTGCATTCTTTCATTTTTTTTAAAGGTAGGTAGGTCCATTGTTTCTGGCGATTAAATCAAGGTCATGAAATGTATATTCAGAGCTACGAAGCATAACAATAGTTAGCCAATGTTTTTACAGCACTTTGAAGTTATAAATTGCTGTGTAAGTGCTCAGTATTCTTATCATGGCTTCAGTAGGAATCAGGGCAATTAATATTATAAAACTGCTGGTCATCCAAATACGATTACTTGCTGTGAGCAGGAGGTTTAAATACAATGCCCAGGTAATGACTGACCTTTACAATACAATGGTAAAGTCACCACCAGTGAGCAGAGCACATTAGCCAAACACAGCTGGCTTTACTGAGGGATGCAGAAGTACACATGGTTTCTACATCACCTCTTGTCACTCAGGTCAGGAGGACTTTCCCTCTGGTAATGGCCATAATGCAAATCTCCCTCTTAAATGCTGTGTACACTGATAACCTTTACTATTATAAAAATCCTACCAGGCAGGACACCACGTAAGAGACTTACTAAACTGATACCTCAAAAAGTTCGATTGACTAACGACTTGTGTGTCTCTCTCACTCACATTTACGCACATTATTACTTAGTTTCTTCATAGCAATGCCAGAGGTAATGAAAACAAAACAAATGAGAGAAGGGTTTGTAAAATTACTCAACACAGGAGTGGGCCATTTGCCCGAAGTTTAAAAATACGCATTTCGAAGTAGTGATTAGTTTGGTCCTCCTTATTATCAGATGGCAAGAATCGAAAGTTGGGTTTCAATTATATTAATATCTGGCATGTAGAATTCTTGAACAACCAATGTAAAACACCATGCTTATGCACCATATACTTAAATAAATGTAGGCATATATGACACAAAATGTTTTGCAACGCTACAGTATTTTTACATATATTTAAAAAAGGAAAAAAAAATAAAGGAAAGTCAAGGAACACCACTGCACGAGATTTTCGGTTTCACTACACACTGACACCTGCGTTCAGCCATACCCACAGCAAAGAAGGATGCCATTTATCTTTTATAATAATATGGAGTTCTCTGTCAGAGTAGGGTCACCGAAATGAGTAATAATCCCACCACTGTCTAAGGTACAACCAGCAGGGTCCAGGTCAACAGGCAAGCAGACAATAATTTGCCCAACAACACTGAATTTCATCTGCCCGCAGCCTCTATCTACTGATTATACAATCAATACACCTCAGATGAGAAGAGCTAACAACTGACCGGGGCAGATCAATGCTAGCAAATAAGCGCTTCATGACAAAAAGTTTGATAATTACCATTCTGAAGCCGTGTAAATGTTGTTTCTATTGTAACGACATTCATGATGATACTGCTATGATTGCACTGTTATTATAGGTTTAATGTTGGGCAATCAAGCTGCAGTGGTCTAGATATCAACAAACAGCATCAAAAGAAAACATCAAATTGTCCCTATTCTTCTGACATTGTAGCTGCAACATTTTTCTATGTTAGTGGCCACAAATGAACAATAATAAGTGACAATTTAGTGAAAAATACTATTTTCACCGCTTACAAAAGTCATACAATATAGATTGATACAAGTATGATTATTTCTAGACCCAGAAGTAAAGGCACACCCACTTAAACCAGAGGATTAAAATGAATTCAGCACTGTGCTCTTTGTTTCACATGTATCAGTTCAGAGCTTTTAATGTGCCCTTCAACTAGCCATAACCCCAAAGTATACACAGCTTTGCTTGATTTATTTATTATCACTTCTGATACTGCACATTTCAATTTTTTTCCTCCATTTTTTTCTCCATTCCTGCAGTGCTGGATCGTTCTCAATGACTGTCAATGGCTGTGCTGACTTCGGTTGGCCTCTCGCCCCCTCAGCAAAGAGAAATGCTGCTGGGACACGCTACGGAAATGTGAAGAAAATCAGAACTTCATAAAACACGAGCATGTAGAGCCGTGGCAGCCTCAACTCTGAAGCTACATAAGATAAATACTACGTTTAATATTTTATGGTTAAGCCTGTGAGAAGACATCTCAGTAGCAAAACATGTTCTCCCAGTGGCCACTTTAAAGGTAGAAGCACAGTCCGCTGTATCTCTCTTCAAAAAACAATTCAGTCAGAGCAAATCATAATGATGATATCTGCAAAGATCTCTCTAATGTTGGCATTTCATGAACTAAAGTTTTAATCAGGTCTTTCACAGACAAAACACAGATGCCTCCAAAAGTCTGCAAGTTACCTGTCTAAAACTTTTAAATCAGAGATTGGCCAGATCTGCCGTAGCCTAAGGGAAATCACCTGTCTAGTCAAGGAGCTAGAGATACCAAACAATAAGGATAAACCCAACCCTTTCACAGTCAGCAATACACGTGTGATTTGAACTAGCTTGAACTAAGATTTCCCTTTCAGCATTTCCTTCTTGGAACGTCTTCTACCTCACAAGAAATTCAAAGAATTTGATGTATATTAAAATCCTTTCCCTCTCACACGGGCTCATTTTTATTCAGGGACAATTTTGCTGACTGACAGGTAAGCATTTGGTGCTGAAATTGGACCTGTACAAGAGCTTTGCATTTCATTTGCTCCATTACACCAGTGCATGGATTACTGGGCTTTTACTTTGGCATCTTTCCATTATTTTCAGATATCTGACATGAACAAAATGACTCATCTGACACTCTGTGTAACAAATTTGTTCCAAAAAGAATAGAACATTATTATACTATTTTTTACATCTGGGTTCCACAACCTTCCACAGTAATCTGGCCAGAAATTCTAAGTGTATAAATAGTAGCTGATATTGCTAAAAAAAAGAGGCAGCAGTGACAGTAGAGAAATATCATACTCAAGAAATGAGATTTAGCTTTAGCACTACAGCCTTCAGAACCATTTCAATTTCTGAATCACTTTAGACATGATACCAAATTAAATTTCATTTTTGTTAGAAAAAATAATGTCTAAAAATTGCTATAAGCCTTCTAAATTTCCTGATATAGCACAACTGTTGACGAACAAGCGTTGGCAAATTCTGGCACTGAAGAGTGCCCTTCTGGTTAGTTTATCCTTTCGGTTAGTTGATTAATAACATTCCTTCTGTCCTACCTCAGCATCAGCTGTGCTTTTATTCATTGCTTTTTCAATTTGATTTAAAGAATAAAAAAGCAAGTTTCTTTCGCCTATCACTCACGTAAACATGGACGAGTACTTCTCTCTGTATCCCTTGGTCTTCCATCACAGAAGCAGACTTAAGTACCATATTTAGCTGCCATTATCAAGAAGGTTTTCAATCTTTTTCTAGTAGCTGTTGCCATCGTACCACCTTACTTTCAGCTGGCAGAAAAGTTTTTCCTGAGCACTATTCCTGTGATTTGCCCAAAGCCTGTACAGCATCACCATGCCAGAAACTGGAACGAGATGATCTTTAAAGATCCAAACCATTCTGTGGCTCTACGATTAGTGAGATGTGCAGCAGTCCTTCATCTTGAGTTGAGGACAATTCAGGACGCCAGTTAACAGTACAATACTTCACAGTCAAACCTACCTGCTAACACGAGACAGAGAGAGGCTGAGAAGGGGCCAGAACTCTCATCTGCTGATATGAATTCCAAGCGAAACAACTCTGATACAATTTCTGCTTGAACTTAGTAGCCTCACGACTGGATGAGAGCATGCTATACTTAAACTGCTTTCTCGTCAAAGTTGATAATACCGAATGATTCCAGAAAAACAACTTAAACTGCACTATTTGAAATTATTTTTAAAAGTGCAATCAACTTCATGAGGTGTCTTCAAGTCTGTCAACACTATGAATCTTTTTCTGCAAGCAAAACTACTCAGGTGAACCCATTCAGGGATGAGAAAGCAAGGGAGTAAAGGGTGAAAACAGACAAGAAAACAAAATTTTACATTTTTCCCTTTAACAAGAAAATTATCTGAATGAATTGTATTAGCGTCTCTAGAGATGACACACTTCTTCTCATAATTATTCTCACATTTTTGGTGAAAACTAATTTTTAGACATACATCGGACTGTTTAACTTTCTTTCCTTACAACATCACTCTATGGTTTTTGAAACAAATTCGATGATACATGCAGAATAATTTAAAATTCAGGAGCATGTTTCCAGAATTTACTTCTGAAACAATTAAAAATTCTCAAACATTTTAAACTTAGATTATTGAGATATTAAATTTGTTTATGATTAAGCCTTAAGTTTTATGTGGAAGTGTCTTTATTCAGATTTTCTGAAAATTAAAATTGCGGCTATTTTGAAGTGTTGTGAACCCCTCAAACCACTTAATTTCAGAAACTTTACTTCAAAAAAAGAAATAATATATATACATAGTCAGGCTGACCATTGACTTAGCATAAATGAATGGAAAACAATGGAAGCAGTAAGGAAGTAGTGAGTGCTTCATCCTTGGAGCAAACAAAATGTCTAGCTCCTCAAGTTGTAATTTTAGGTCTGCTCTTGTGATAAGATTTTAGGGGTTGCACTGTGACTTACAATACACAACTTACAATACATTCCCTTAAATCCTCACCCAGATGTGCAAGGGCACAAGTCAGTGAATTTCTCCATCACTAAAATAAACAATACAGAACCTGCAGAATAAACTTAGGAAACCAAAAGGCGATAGTCTCAATGACTGAGTAGACAAAGTCAGAAACAGTTGTGCACATAAAGATTAAAAAAAAGTAATTCCAGCAAGCCTAGTTAATGTATTAATAGCCTCTGATTTTCTTGCTAAATGACTACAATCATTAAAACACTTTCATCTGAACTTCCTAATTAGAGTAACAGTCTGAGTTTATATCTGATGGGACAAGCTTTTGATAATGCCACTCTTCATTTATAAGATAAATTAATATTACCTTCTAACTCCTCTATTGTTAATAGTGAATGAAAGGAGAATTCCAACAACTAGATTAAATTACTTATGCCAAGTTTTTCAGAAATAGTCCAAAGTGATAAATATCAATGGAGCTTAAGGCTCTCTTTAAAAATTCCAGTTCTAGTTCTTAGACTTGTGAGTACATTCATTTCTCTAAACAATCAAATAGTTCCCCAGGTTTTAAAATTATAATTTCTTAAAGAGCTTGTTGCAACGCTCATTCTGACAAGAATTACCTTTTACAATAAAACAGAAGATTATGTAAGGCCACAGGAAGGTAATGTAACAAATACTCTATGCATTCCAGCATGAGAATTCCTATTTCTTAAAAAAAAAAAAGAAGTTAAAAAGTAAAGTAGAAACATTTTAGAAAAACAAAAGGAAAATCTGTATGGGAGAGGAAAAAATTGATTACATGTTAAAACTTACTTTAATAAGCCTAACTATAAACTGCATTTCCATCTTAACACCAGACATTTTTTGATCACTTCTCTGCAGATAAAACTACCTTTCTTTGCACTTTCTTCTTCTTTAATAAAACCTTGTTAATGAAGACACCTTCAGAAGTAAATCAAGTGGCAGTTCTACATCATTATGCAAATCCACCTTTCTAACTCCTTCAGATTTTATCTCTTAAGTATCTTTACATTTGTAAAAGAGACTAATGATTTTAAATCTCAAAACTGGTCTTCAGGAAAGGACAATATGGTCATTTTAATGCAATCAAGTAACAAAAGGAAGATGCAACTAAAGCTTTAACCTTTTCTCTACTCTTAAGGCTGGAGTCACAAGGGGCCTTGCCAGCTCTAGATTTCTAGAGGCTGATAGCCTAATTGCTTCCCCGATAAAGAAGCTCAAAGATAGTCTGAAGGCATCCAAAACCACCTTCTCATCCCTTCTCACCTTTCAGCACCAAACACAACATGTTTTATTCATTCTGGCTGTGCTCCTTTGGTGCCTTCTTGTGAACAACTGCCACGTGAGGAATGGGATGTCGGCGAGACACTTGGCTCAGTCCAGTCGGAGCATTGCAGCAAAAACTATTCAGTCACGTGTTCTTACTCTTACTACACGGGCTCTTCTTTTATTAGTTTAGTTTGGTTCGATCTATTTTAATGAGCTTTCACAGCTTATGACTTGTTACCTTTATCACAGACTCTTTCATATATATATGAACTGGACTTTAAACAGGCATTTTGCTTTTGGTTTTGATAGGAAAAACTTCCAGCCTAAACCCCAGAAGGATAAAAGACACTATAATATGTCCTTTAACAAGGGAACAATACTTCTCAAGTGCATTAAAATACCTATGTTCATTTAAAGAATTTCAGTCTAAATGAGCTAACTTTACGTGACCTATATTGGGTAAAAGGTTAATTGTTAGGATCATTTTTTTTAGGATGACATAAAACCAGAAAGGTGTTAGAATTTCTAAGCCAGACACAGTTAAATGGAAATACAAAAACATTCCATTTGAAAATATTTGTGCTTTACTAGCATATAAGTATGTCCACTTGTTTCTTCTGAATATTTCCATTATTACATGACATGGCTATAAATCCTTTTAATGTATTTTGGAAAAAAAAAAAGTCATTGAAACTATTCCTATAAAAGGCTTATTGCTATCAAAGTGAATGTCATCATGCTTTGTTGTAAATTATCAGCTCAGAAGATTTATTAATCTGTAACTTTCCTATAACAAGTCTGACCATGACTGTAATTTACTTCTCTATGGGGCACACAAACTTTATTCATTTAACAGGATTATTCATTAATCAAGTATTTATCAGTCAGGGTCTTATAGACCTCTGAGACATCGGTGTAGAGTTCATTTGTTCAGTTTTAACAGGATTATTTTTATATCAGGTATTTATTTAAGTGGGCTTTATTATACTGGGGAAACAAACATTACTTATAAGGCTGATACTTGCTTCTAAATACATTGCCTCCTACCAAATACCTGATATGGGAGTAATCCAGTTAAAAAAATAACCAAGAAGCATCTCTGTGGTCTTGATTTTACAGCACAATTCATCAGAATTAATACTTTATAAAGGAATAATCTTGAACCAACTAAAATCCCCAGATAAACAGTGACCTATAATAAAAAGGAAAAACTTTTCATTACACAGAGAAACTCAGAGAGCGAATAAAAATTATTAATTATTTGGTAGGCTGATACAGTTATGAATTGGGATATTTCATTAATTTATCTTTTTATTAAAATTTAACTTTTTTTTAAAAAACAAACCTTTTTTGCTTCCTTTCTTTCAACAGTAGTTCCTCACTAGCAACTTATGTGAGTTTGCAGAATGAAAACTGAGTAGTATTTGCAAATTACTTACACAACTGAAATTGTAACACTCCCCGTTACCTTTATAGTGGTACATGAAAACTAGAGCAGCCATATTTCTAACCCAACTTATGGAAAAAACAATCACAGTAATTCTAAATTTTAGCTTTATTCTTACCAAACAGTCAAGCCAACTAGGCAGGTACTCAAGATATTTTACAGCTCTGAGAATAAGCAGATCTATCAATAGGAGGAAACACTTCGTTAGAATTTTCGTTGTCCTCTACTGTTTCGAAGGGAGGTGGGAGATGATTTGCCTGTGTGCTAGAACCACTATGTCAGACAAAGTTTCCACTGATTTTCAAAGTGTAACTTTTCCTCTCCAGCTTCTCCACAAAACCAGTTTTGTTTCAAACATGTAGTCAGAAAGTATTTCTCAACAATCGATACAATCCAGAGCATGAGCCAGCGACCTGTCCTTGCAGCAAAGGTGGCTAATGGCATCCTGGGCTGCCTTAGGAGGAACGCTGTCAGCAGGTCAGCGAAGGTGAGCCCTCTCCTCGACTCAGCACCAGTGAGGCCACAACTGGAGCGCTGTTCTGGGCTCCCCACTACAAGAGAGTCGTGAACATACTGCAGAGTCCAGCAAAGAGACACTGAGACCACTGAAGGACTGGAGCATCTCTTCTATGAGGAAAGGCTGACAGAGCTGGGACTGTTCAGCCTGGAGAAGTCTCAGGGGGAAACTCACTGATGTATGTAAATACCTGAAGGGAGGGTGCAAAGATGTCGGAGCCAGGCTCTTTTCAGTGGTGCCCAGTGACAGGCCAGAGGCAATGGGCATAAGCTGAAACACAGAGGTCACCTCTGAATATCAGGAAACTCTTTTTCACCATAAGGGTGACCAAGCCCCAGCACAGGTTTCCCGGGAAGACTGGAATTTCCATTCTTGGAGATGTTTGAAAGCCATCCGGACATGGTCCTGGGCAGGTGGCCCTGATGGGTAAACAATTGGCTGACAGGTTGGACTTCAAGAATTATAGTAAATGGGGTTACCTTGGGCTGGTGGGTGGCCAGTCACCAGTGGGGATCCCCTGGGCCCAGTTTTAGGGTCAGTGCTCTTTAATGTTTGTATAAACGATCTGGACACAGGAATTGAATTAAATGGTTGCCAATTATACTAAATTAAGAGGAGCTGTGGACTCCCTTGAGGGTAGAGAGGCCTTACAGAGAGATCTGGATAGACCAGAGAGCTGGGCAGTCACTAACTTTATGAAATTTAACAAGAGCAAGTGCCAGATTCTCCATCTGGGACAGGCTAATCGTAGTTACACATAGCAACTGGGGGAAGAGATGCTGGAAATGAGTCCTGTGGAAAGAAAGCTGGGGGTTTGGGTTAATGGCAAGTTGAATATGAGTCAACAGTATGCCCTGGCAGCCAAAAGGGCCAGCAATGTCCTGGGGTGCATCAAACAGAGCATTGTTAGCTGGTTGAGGGAGGTGACTGTCGCACTCCACACTGCACCGGTGTGGCCTCACCTCCAGCACTGTGTGCAGTTTTGGGTGCCTCAGTATAAGAAGGACGTTAAACTACTAGAGGAGGGCAACTAAGATGGTAAAAGGTCTCAAGGAGCAGCTTCGTTTATTCAGCTTGGAGAACAGAAGGCTGAGGGTTGACCTCATTTTCATCTACAACTTTCTCAAGATGGGCAGCAGAGGGGGAGGTCACCTCTCTGGTGACCAGCGATAGGACACGAGGAAATGAAATGAAGCTACATCAGAAGAAGTTCACACAGGACGTTAGGAAAAAGTTCTTCACTGAGAGAGTGATCAGTCACTGGAACAGGCTCCCAAGGAAGCGGACATGGCACTAAGCCTGTAAAGAGTTCAAGGTGCATCTGGGCGATGCTCTTTGTCATATGATTTAGTTTTTAGTAGTCCTGCAAGGAGCAGGGAGTTTAGACTCAAATGATCCTTATGGGTTCCCTTCATTCCATAATGAGCAGGGGTGTCCTCATCACATGACCTCTAGAGGTCGCTTCCAACCAAACATTCTGTGACCTTGTGATTCAACCACAACATCCAATTAAACTGATCCATACTACTTCTGTATGCAATTGTGTAGCAAGGAAAATATTTTAACCCAATCCACACATTTACTTCCCCCCAAGAAGGACTCTTTAGTTTTCTTTTCCAACCTGTAAGTCTCTCTGCATCATTCCCTTTCCCTTCCTACTTGGGGAGGGAGAGGGGCTAGAGAGCATCTGTTGTCAGTGTTCAGTGGCCAGCCCAGCCCTGACCCTCAACAAATACAAAAATCATTATGCGGCACTTACGCATTCTGCTTTGTAGGGACAAGTCACATTTCCTTTAATTTTTGATGTTTTTAATATACATATACACAAATTAATATTAAAAAACAAATATGGCCTTCATTATAGAAAAATGCACAGTTCCATGGCCATTGATAAAGTGAGCAACACTGTGTGCTTTTCTGACACACAGAGAAGCAGGATAGACTGAGACAGTCTTGTTGAACAAAAATTAGCATTACTATATACCTTTCATATACCCTTCTGCTGGATGCAGGTACAGCCTAAGCCTAAATGAAAAACAAATGAGCAAACAAAAACCCACAATAACATCCCAAACCAGTTCCTGATGTACCTCTGTAAAGCAACAAGCACTATAGGGACCAAATATGTGAAAACTCCATGTGACTACTTATGCAAACCTGTTATCTTGGGTGAAAACCTACTAATGGAATTTAGCAAACATCAAGGAAGCAGGGAATAATTTCAAACTGAAAACAGAGATGAGAAAATTGCTTCAAGTGGAACAGAAAAGACATATCAAAATACGCTCAATCTGTATTTAATCTGATTTTCTTGTTGTTTGGTTCATTTTAAGACATTTAAAATAGTTACTAAAACTAATTAATTTTAAATATTTTAAACACAGTATTTTAATATTTAATATTTTTATATTAAATATTTTGATACTGTGTTTTAATTAATTTTGGGAAAGATACATTGGATTACATCACTCACTTACCAGGAATAATCTAGTAGGTCCCTCAGAAACATCGTTCTTCATTGAGATTCATATTTATCAGAAGAAAAAAAAAATCATTGAACTTCATGCAAAATTATGTTATACAAAGTATCTCCTGCCCTTTCTGAAATGAAGATGATCAAAGTCTCTCACACCCAAGAATGTTACAAGAAATGTTCTTTGACACAATGCTCTTTGGAAGAAATATGCATTTGTCAGAGCAACTATTTTCAGTTTGGGATCAATCACATTCAATCTGTTTTAATATAGACAGCTGCCACCATTCACAAAAGTATTTTCTAGAAAATGCCATATTGCTGTATTCATGTATGTCTTTATACACATATACACACAAATACGTGCTTGTTGGGAAAAGTGTAATTTTTCAGATATCAGCAAATGGAATAATTGTATTAAAAAAAATTGTTCATGAATATGGCCAAATAAACAGAAGCGGCTGGGACTTAATAGACACACAGAATCACACAGAATGTTCGGGGTTGGAAGGGATCTCAGAAGACTGTCTAGTCCAAAGCCCTGCCAGAGCAGGATCACCTACAGTAGATCGCACAGGAACGTGTCCAGGTGGGTTCTGAACATCCCCAGAGAAGGAGACTCCACAACCTCCCTGGGCAGCCTGTGCCGGGGCTCTGTCACCCTCACAGTGAAAAAGTTTTTCTTAATGTTTTTGTGGAACTTCTTATGTTCCAGCTTGTACCCATTGCCCCTTGTCCTGTTGTTGGACGTCACTGAGAAGAACCTGGCTCCATCCTCCTGACACTCCCCCTTGACGTATTTATAAACACTAATGAGGTCACCCCTCAGCCTCCTCTTCTCCAAGCTAAAGAGACCCAGCTCCTTCAGCCTTTCCTCATAAGGGAGATGTTCCACTCCCTTCATCATCTCTGTGGCTCTGTGCTGGACTCTCTCAAGCAGTTCCCTGTCTCTCTTGAGCTGAGGGGCTCAAAACTGGACACAAGATTCCAGACGTGGCCTCACCAGGGCAGAGCAGAGGGGCAGCAGGACCTCTCTCGACCTACTAGCTACTCCCCTTCTAACACACCCCAGGATGCCATTGGCCTTCTTGGCCACGAGGGCACATTGCTGGCTCATGGTCATCCTGATGTCCACCAGGACTCCCGGATCCCTCTTCCCTATGCTGCTCTCCAACAGGTCAGTCCCCAGCCTATGCTGGTACATGGGGTTGTTCTTTCCCAGATGCAAGACTCTACATTTGCCCTTGTATTTCATAAAATTTCTCCCCGTCCAACTCTCCAGCCTATCTAATACACAAAGACTTTATCGGAGGAGTGAAAAACTGAGATTTGAGAACAGCTGGTTGACGGATCAGGAAGATTCTGAATCATTAGCTTGCATTGAAATTGAACCTTAGCCATCATAAAAATTGCAGATTAATGCAATCTATAAGTAAGGAATCCAGAGAGAATGGACCCTGGTCCTAGAGCTGACTTGTATGGAATTCACTAAAGGAATCATTAGAGAAGTTTTCAATGTAATGGTCTCTGTATAACTTATCTTTGAAGGCTAATTAATATATTTCACAGCCACTATCATCCATGAGTTGCTTCATAATTCTACATACACTAATGTATTTTGATGTGACATGTTTTCAGAAAAAAGCTTCCAAACATAAAATATAAAGCTTCCACGTTTCTTGAGAAAACCATAAGTATCATGGATGCTCAGACATTTCAGCTGTTCAGGTATTCAAATTTCATTATTGTGTATCAAAAATGTGATTAACACATGGAAGTTCAGTGTGGCAATCCTGTCACAGAATAAGGGAAATTTTACAGAACAGATGGTATTTTCAGCATTATGCTAGTTCCTTATTTAAATATTGTTTGGCATCTATATCCTATTGAAACTGGCATAGTACCTAGTGAGAGAGGCATGCTGCCATCTCAACATATGGGTATAAATGTTGGTTGGTAAGAGAGGGTAAACAAATCCTATGGGTTTACTGAGGGCAGGATTCCTAAAAGAAATGTTACAATTACTCTTCTTTGATCATTCATATTACAGTGACAGCAATGAGACATTTTTTTTTCCCAGAAATTGAATAAACAGCCTTTAATAATGATAATGAAATTTGGAGGTTTGAATTTACATTAAAATGGAGCTTGAACTTAACTAACTGAAAAACATCATGGAAAAAAAATTAAAGCTCCTAGAGCTGTACAAGTCTTTTTGTTCTCTTTCTCTTAAAAATAATATTAAAATTGGTCCTATTCTGATTTCAATTCTACTGTAAATTAAAAGTAAGATCAAAATAAAGGCAGATTAGTACTGACTCACAATATTATAATGACATTTCATCGATTTAAGAACATCAGCCGAAATGAACCAACTTCACAAAGTACAGGTCTTACATTGCAACAGATCTCCAGATGCTGTTGTCCTCTGTGATGCAGAATAAAACCTGTGGCACAAAATCCTAAGTAACAGTTGCAGCACATGAAGATAGTTATTAATCCTAGCATGGTGGATTCACAGGCCTGGGGAGAAAATGAATTTGAAGTACTCTTCACAGAATTAATTCTTTAATGCCTGTTAATTTTTGCATGCAAGAAGACACCACTTCAAAGGAGCAAATCTTAAGCAAATGTATGCTATCATGAATAGGTAAACTTCCGCGGAATTACAATATTTAAGGTTATGTTACGCTTGGTGCAGTTCTAAAAGTTTACAAAGCCAGTGGCCTGAACGTCAGCACAGAAATATTTCCTAGTAAAAAGGGAAGAAATTAGTAATGTTTAGTAATGTAGAGTTCTCTAAAATTATTGTATTGAAATATTGCCAATATAATGTATGTAAGAAGGATTCATGAAACTGCTAATGAAATACTAATATTACTCATAAAGCTGATGTAAGCCATCTTTTCCTGTGTCAGTACTAAAGTTCAATGTCGTTTTCCTATAATTTTAAGCTACAAAAGCCTTGTTCATTCATTTTAATATGATTTATTACATCATATCTAATCCTTTCAGAATAAATTTCTTCCTGAACAATTCAGAACCCTGATGTACTGTCAGGTTCATGGAGCTGATGAAGGAGTATGTTTTTTCTACCTCTAATTTCTCATACTTCTATTAGCAGTTCTATTTCATGTTATAACTGCAGGGTGGCATTCAGGGAGGCATTCTGTATAGCAATGCATCATCTCAATCCAGAAGGAAAAATGGAAAAAAAGAGACAAAGACAAAGGTTCAACCCATCTTGTCATTCATCCATGTAGCAAGATGTAGCTGTGAAATACAATTCCAATCATGTATTTGTAACTTAAAAAAAAAAATCTAATCACGCAATACTCTGAACAAAAGCAAGACACATCTTGAAGTTAATGGGTAATACTGTATACAATACAGTCCTTTCTAGAAGGTTAGATTTCTGGATGTATTTTTTAAAAGCCAGTTATCTGTGGTTTAGCCTCATGTCACAGCCATTCCAGTTACTAGAGAAAGCTTTAAATAAAGATTTAATGTACTACCTACCCATGTAACCTTCCAGGTCATTCAGTCAACTGCGTGCCAGATGTCAACTGCTGCACTGGTCAATTACAGGCACTTGAGTATTGTGTCTGCCACTTGCTGAAGATGTCAGAATTCTCAGAGATTTCAGAATGTCACAAAGTTCACAATTTCAGCATATATCTAATGTTTTCTTTCCATTAAAATTATCAC
>NW_009703324.1:0-8792 GCF_000703405.1 Apaloderma vittatum | reverse complement strand
ACTCTTTCTTCAGAAAGATTTCTTAAACAGCATGTGAGGTTTAGCAGCTCTTGGAATGGATGCTAAATTAACAAGGATAGTATCCTTTGATTACATTTTTTAAGAAAGGTGCTCCAAATAATAATAAGATGAAATTGCAAAACATTTACAGACGAAATAAGAATAAATGAGGACTAGTATGTTGCTGAAAATGCACATTTAGTTTTAATTTTTAAGATTTTTACCACCTTGTTTGATTTTAACGCTTGAACTCAAACACCTCTTCCATGATTGTTCCATCTTGTCTTTCTATTTCACATCTAGGATCAGTGAAAATACAAGGCAAAATCATTGCCTAGGATTTCCTTTCTCTGACGTTTTCTAAATCAGTCTTCCACCTTGACCACACTAAAGTGATTTGCACTAGATTCCAGTAACTTTCCTGCCAAAGCTTAAACCCAACACTCCTTTCTCAACCCTTTTAACTTGCCAGTCACACCAAACACCACAATCCGTTAAAAATCTTCTTCCCTGACAGCTTTTGTGAATTAGCTCTCTACCGCTCCTTTTCTTACCACGCTAATTACTCTTTCATTTTGTCAAGTATCCTATGCAGTGTCCTCCTACCTCTTGATGGAATTTAACAATAGTCCATCTCAGCCTCTCATTTTATTCCTATGGCCTTAGAACCTGGACAACAGCATCCAGTGACACAAACTTAACTTTCTTCCCTATACAGGTATGCCACGGACCTCTTTCGTCTACTTGCCTCCCCTATTTCCAAGTAGATTTCTGGATTTGTTTGTCTTGAGCAGTCAGTCAAGGGTAGAATAACCCTCATGTCACAGCCATTACAAATCTGTTTTTGGCCAGCCATTCCAGTGCTACGCTATGGCTGCCATCCCATCCCACCTACACCAAGACCTGGGTCTTCCTCTCCAAGCCCATTCAACCTCCCTTTCTCAGCCCTGATGGAGAGCACTGCCATCTTCCCAGTGTCTCGCTATTAAAGATGGGCTATCGCCTCTGATTCAGGACTCTCAGAATCAAGGAGCATAAACTCCTACAGATCAAGTCTTTATAACTTCTCTTTCAAGCGAGCTTTTACCACCTCTCTAACACATTCTGAATTCCTTTGCTAGAGTGTAAGGTTTCACAATGTTTTCCTCCCATGAAAATTGCCACAAAAAAAGACACCTCCTGCCAACGTTTCTTGCGAAGCTAGATTTTTTGTTTGACTGCATGAGTAGCAAATGCCGCATTATCCTAAATGAACATGGAGTCATAGTATACTTCAATTACTTTGTAAGTGAAAGAGTTCAAATGAATAATTATACCAAAACATAAGAACCTCATGGTTCACACTGTTCCTCTAGTATTACATTCATAACGGTGGGAAGAATTCAAAAAGACCCTTTTCAGGGTTTACAATTTACTCACAATTTCTATATATCTATGCTGTGAATTTCACGTGACTTACCGATTTTCTCATTATGTTTAAAATTATGCATTCTTATCGAAATTGTGTAAACATATGAAAACAAGACAGAATAAGCTCTTAAAGCTAAAGGAGCTTTAAGAGTTAACTGTAAAATACATCATGTTGTGAAGAATGAAATGATCAGAAGGTCTGAGCAAGGTCTATGAAGAGGTATTGCCTCACAGAAATAGAGAGGAAACATATATATAAAAAAGCAAAACCTAAAATGGCTACCAACTGCAAACACCTGATAATCATCATGCAATTTTAGAATTTCTGACTTGGGTTTCATTTGGCTCTTCTTCAGACAGAACCCCCTGAAATCAAGGGGAAAATATTATCATAAATGCCAGATGAATAATCCATACTCAATAATGTTGCTTGCAGTTCTGTTCATCCTCATTCTAGTATATCTCAGAGATAAGCGGTGTCCAAAAAATACATAAATATTTGGGGCTTGACATGATATATTCCTCCCATCTGCTCAAAACAAACTTGGAACTAAAAAACATCTATGACAACATTGTGATAATAACTAATGACACTCACAGTCTTAAGGGAAAAGCTTCCTGTATTCTCTGTTAACTAGACAAGTAAAATCTTACTACTAAATATGTACTACTAAAAAATAGAACCATCTTGTCATGAAGAGGAGTATTAAAAACCCGTTTATTTGCAAAACAAAGCAATATTTTGTTGAAAGGTTTGAAATCAGAGGGCACCTTCTAGGGCTCATTATTTTACCATGAAACCCTTGCAATATCTGCTGGGCAAAATGATTTTATGGCTGTATGATGCCAAACGTAAAATTAACACATGAAACCATGCACTTATGCTTGTCTTTGACAGCAGATGTTATACCTGCAAGCATCTTACTTTGGTATGATATGGTATGTTAAGGAAGTCTGAAATTCTAAAGATAATATGCAAAATTTAATACTCAGATTTTGCCACCAAGTGAGTGATGAAATTAACACAGCTTCCCCAAACCATAAGATTCTAGTCTATTTAGACAGGGACATGTCTGTATAAGAACTTAATTCAAACTAACTGAAGGTGCAAAATAAAGATACGTGACTGAAAAAAACATTCAAGCCCCTCTGCAGACACTCCTAAGAAGCTGTATAACCTTAACTTACGAACTACAGCAAACTACTAGTCCATTTCTGAGTGCAAGTAAGTACAACAGAGTTTAGTACACTGTAACTAATGCAGTTAAAATTCACATACTCATTTGACTGACTTGCCACGGGGACTACCCAAATTGTTCAACACCTCTTTAGAGAGAGGACTAGACATTTTTTCAGAAGATAAAAAAAGGAATGTTGGGTTGCATTAGTAAGAACTCTTACTGGGAACAGGAAGTAATTTTTAATTTTTGGTTTTTGGGCAACACATGAAGAGGCAGAAATCTTGCACTGTAAGTAGATGTACACTTGATATGTACCACAAAGCTAGCAAAGACATAAGAACATACCTATGAAGACTGATGCACTCACATTGATGTAGCACATGAAGAAAACGTTTTAATTGTTAAAAGCGCTTGACCACTTAGTGACTACCAGAATTGTCCTGGAGATAAGTAAGCTACTGGTCTAAGTTTATGGGCTATTCAACTCCTACTTTTAGCAGGAAATGTTTAATGAAAAAAGTTATAACATGCCAAAAAAGAAATTACATGCTCCAGATACTAATACATTAATACTGTTCTACAAATGTTTCCTGTGAAATAGAATTAGCAGTAAATCACAGCATTTGGCATCACTAGCAAGAAACTTCAAAATACAATCAAATAGACATTGAGCGGGTACAAGGGCACGTGCAACAGTGCACCTCTTATCTGCCTCTTCTTAAACCCCTCTATAAGCAAAAGAGCTCAAAAACTAAAAGGGAAAAAGTATAATAGACCAAAAGAAAAGCCAAGGCATAGCAACATCAAATTTAAGAAGGAAAACTAGTTTGCATGCTTCAGATTCAAATATTCTGCCCAGAGCAGCAAAAGTAAACATCTTAAAATTCTGAAAGTAACATGCTCATTGTAATCAAGCATTCATATTTAGAAATATTTGTGATGCATAAGTGCTCTTGATTCACACTATTATAAAGTTAACTGCAACTGAGACTCCTGCTGACATGGAGAACCATTAGAACAATTCATAAATTACCAAAGAATGACTACTAAAACGTAGTTCATACTTTACAGCTTATGAACATGCATCATCAGCTGAAGTCTGTCTTTAACTTACAAAAGAGAAAGTAGGATTCTGATATTGACAGTTCTTACTCCTATGAAATGAGTAAATATCAATTATTAAATTAACATAGTTGTTTGAATAGGGAACATCTCAGCACTTGATATAAGGAGACATCCTCTAGCTTTCTTGTTGCTTTAGAGTTTGAAGAAATAACTCCAAAATTAAGTCTGAGCTGCTACAGTTTTACCTTAGGAGAGATACTCCTGTGCAGCAACTACAGCATTTGCATCTTTAGAGGGTGAGACATGAGTGTGGCATGTAATACTAGCTGGTGGCAGAATTATTCTGTAAGTAACATTCAGTAAATTTACAGTATCCTCTAAAGAATGCTCTGGTAAATGTAGCATATTCATCTTAGAGGGGCTGTTTCCAGTAATCAGTTCTTGAAACACTAAGAGACAGTACTTTATTCCTAAAGAAAGTAAAGAAAAAATTGCTACTATTGACTCTGAGATATTAATAGAAGCAACTTTACACAGATAGACATTTTAAAAAAATTCGTTATGATTAATGCCATGCTGACTAGTGAGTTAATACGAATTGCCTGAAAAGGCTTTGCCCCATCATAAGATGAGTTGGTCAAACGGTCTCCTTCATCAACATTTAATCTTTTCTGCACTGTATTGATTTTAAAATTTTTTTAAACCAAACTGCAAACTCTTATCCCTCCACCAAAACCCTAATCTTGATGACTATTAATGCTAATAGCAAATTTATGTGCAATACCGAATGCAACATTTGTAAACATACTGTGTGCAAAGACAATACACTACAGCGGAGTAGATATTCTACCCAAGGGGAATGTGCAAAAATCTATCTCAATATATGTGAAAGAAGCTTGTGCTTTAACATATCCCAGGACAAAGCTGCTCATAAAATAGCTTATTTCATCATAAATTACTGACAGAATTAGTGCACATCTTGGAACTATACTGTAAACAAACTTCACACAACCATTCTGAAAGTCAAAGTTTCAGCCTATTACATATGAAAAAACCAACTACTATGGAACAGAACATCAGCTTTTCTACTTAAAGCACTGCAAGGATTGACTGGGAAGTACCACTGGAGAGCATTCTTCAAAAAAGCACAGGATGGTGATGCAAGCACTTACGCTACAAAGTGTCTCAAGATATTGCAAGATATTGCAAGATGGACACAGGGAAACTCGGAGATAAACACGTTGAAATCTTCCAACCATTCACAATGCTTGTAGATAAAAGTGAAAGAGAAAAGGGAAATTTCACATCAAAGCAAGATTGCGTGTACTTCACACACTGAAGACATTTTTCGAGATCAGATCACCTACTGACCTGAAAATGCAGGTGTTAACATGCTGCCAAGTTCAGCCAGACCTGTGGTGAACTCCTCTGGTGAAGCAGTCACAGAAGACTAAGCTGCCCGAAGACAGAGTGTCTTTACTGCATCCACATTCTCAATCTTTCTAGAAGATTAGAAGTTCTGAGAGAGTTCCTCCTCCTTTTCAAACATTTGGAAATGCCTCAATCCCACACAATACTCTTATAGCAATCTAGTCACCATGGTCAGGTTGAAGGGGTCTTGAGACAACAAAATTTTGGAATATCATTTTCTTCTTTAGTACCACCACGCTCACCTCCCCCAGAGTCCCTACACTGAGACACATGAGGAGTAAGACAGAAGAGCAAAAACAGCCTTACGCATGGATCTTGTACTTGGTCAGCCTTCTAAGTATACCACATCAACTTCAGAGAAAATTAAATGAGGAAAATATTACAACAGCCCAGGGACACTTTTCCTTAAATTTTGTGATTACATTTTAAGTGCTCTTTGCCACAGATATCATAAACTGATTAAATCATTTCATGGCTGACCCCTACTGACTATGCTAAGCGAAAAGAGAGGGCTATTAATAACTACCCATTTCTGACAGCTGCCCAGGGGCAATGTAGCCTTTTGCAGCAATAAAATGACTCCCCAGCTCACTTACTGAATGCTAAATATTGATTCATATTATGAGTGTTGTCAAACATAGACTGCAGTTCTGAAGATCCGTACTGGCAGGTCATCAGGAATAGCATTAGCAAATGTCAGGTCAGGAATCAAAGGGCTGCTGGACTCTTTAGGGATGAGATTTATCGATTCCATAAAACATGAAACAGATCAAGTACTTGTGATGATGGAAACGGTCATGGCAGAATGAGGCTGAGCCTAGCACGATGTATATCTCAGAAGAGAAGCATCACACAAAAATGTTGACCATTGAAAATAACTTTTAAAGGTTGGGATGTTCATGACAAGAACAACTGAAGCTGCAGGTCCACAAAAGACCTTTTACAGCTAAAAGTCAGACTATAAACATGCATTTGGCCAAGGCCATCTATCTAGCTTGCACACACGGGACATCACACTGCTCATCTTAAAGGATCTCTTTAAATTGCTTTGGATGTTGTTCAGACCACATAAGAAGTCAATGACCAAAAGTTAAAAACCAGTAAAACTTTAAGAGGTCTATGGCAATTACATGTTCTGAAAAAGATAACGTAATAGCATCTATCGTTGTTAGAAACATGTCTTGAATTCCAAATAATGCCAGAATGACTTAAATTCTACGATTCCATGGTTTGCCACCACAAGTAGCATTTTATTTAATGAAAATGTATTTCAGGACTTCATTTTCATAAGACTGTGGTTTTGCAGAGGCTGACATTTTAAAATGTTCCCCCAGCTAGGGAAAAATTTGGCATCGAGGGATGCCAGGATGACGGTGGAATGCTGCAGGTGGGTTGAGGAGACAAACGGCTTGAAGCTTCTTGCTTAAATTACATGCCAACATTTTCACAGCACTTTCTCTTACGTGAATCACTAGTATGAGGTAATGCTTACATTGGATTAAAACTTCATAAAATTACTTTTAACCGAAAATCTAACTAGAAGAGCAAACAACGATCTATTTCATGTAGCTAGGAATCTTACTCAGGAAACAGCTGTATCCAGGGAGTCCCAGTCACTGAATATTCAAAGTAATTAAGCCTATTCTAAAATTGAACAGCATGATTTGGATGAAGGAAATACTATATCAATTCTAATAAAGTAATATCAAATTTTATATTTTCCTAATGTTGCTGTGATTCACCTTGGTCAAACTGAATATTTTAAAATGAATGAATAAATATCCATACACTTTTTCAATAATTTGAAATTACCCTCAGCATAATTTTTTTCTGTATGTTACAATTATTTTTTTTTTTGTAAAGTCAGAATAGAGAATATATCAACACCCAGGACACTTGAAATTATAAAGAAAAATATTCATTTAACTTTTACTTTTGATATCTGAAGGGTAATTAGCATGTCTGTAAAAAGTGTTCCTAGCTACCTAGGGAGAATAATATCCGAGCATACACTATTCCATGAATTGTATCTTCTTTCAGAAAATCAGAAATCAACTCACAAATCTGAACACACCATTTGAGGCCTACACAGGACACAAGAACTCAGTAAAAGATGATAATTACAAATAATAGACTTGAAAATGAATGGCCTCAACAAACCATAATTTCATATAAAAAAGATAAACATTGATGATTTAGAATTATAAAGAAAACACTTAGGAGCCTAAGGTACAGTTATTAATGGATAAATAGTTCCAAAAGAAGCCACAGAAATAGACAAAACATGCAAGAGAAACAATATCCTCCTTTTGGAATTGCTTAAAATCTAAATAGGATGACAATGTAAATCCATTTTAAAATTAATTAATTAATATAACTTAAGGTTGCACACAAACCTTAAATAAAGTCAAGAAAAACTGTTGAGCACAGTTGTAGCTTCTATGATACCTCTGGGTATTTTAATGCTAAATTCAACAGAGACAAGTTTTTACCTGCTGTGTCCTGCAATTTTGGCTATACTGAATGCATAAAAAAATCATATAAGGAAAAAACTAAGAAACATCTAGAGTGCATTTCTGACAGAAAAATAATTTCAACATTTTCAGAGGATGACTCTAAAGAGAATGCCTTCTACAGGATACATATGCTCTAATCAGGATACCCTCCCATCAAGAGAGGTTTTGAAGAAGTCAATTTAGTCTAGTGACAGCAACTATTTTGCAAATTATCCAGTGTTTAATTTCATCACTGGGGTCAACTAATCCAGGACAACACCACCACGCCATGCTGTGCTGGTTCTCTCCTTTCCAACACGCATCTCTGCCCATACAGCCACATGCTCAGCGCAGGCAGGCTGAAAGCTCTTTGTGGTGGTGCTGGAAGTAATTAATTCCTCTGCACATTGAGTTCCCTGAACTTACACATGTTGGATTTACACCCAGGGAAGGAGAGAGGGTGCATGGCAACAGTATAAGAAACGGGAATGAGACTTTTTAGGAGAAACCCAAAGAGCAGTTTAGTTGCATTATGAAATAACTCTCTGAGGATGCAATTCTGTAATATAGGGTGAGGAACAGCAGATCACTGCTGCTTACAAAGGGGCGTCCTCTCCCACCCATCCTCCAACTTTTCTCCCTTTTTGCCCCTGGCTGCCATTACTGTACGGTTCTAGAGCTCATCATGTTCATCCCACCGTAAACCAACTCAATTCACTAACAGAGAGAAATTCATATCAAAAAAAGTGAAAATTCTTCTGCCAGGTAACTTAACTGGCCCACAGAAGGATCCAGCCAGCACAGAGGAAGGACCATTGGGGAGGAGCAGGGTGTATAAAAGCAGGTGGCGACGAGCCTTAGATCTGATCAGTCCTCAAGGAACGAGAGGCTCACGTGACTGCAGTACTAGACACATAGGATGGCACAGAAGACCTACTGCAGACCTGGAGGTGTCTGGGGATTACTTAGCAACCAGCTCCTTGTGGCTGTGAGGCTGTTGCTTCCCAAGTCAACCGGCCAGTGCTGTACTGATACTCTCTGAGAAGCAGCTACACTGGGACCCTCAGGGGCAAAGAACCGGCCTCTGAATTGGGTAACTACAGACCGGTCAGCCTCACCTCCATCCCTGGAAAGGTGATAGAACAATTTATCCTTGGCGTTGTGTCTAGGTATATCAAAAATAAGAAAGTTATTAGGAGCAGTCAGCATG
>NW_009703323.1:0-37992 GCF_000703405.1 Apaloderma vittatum | reverse complement strand
CTGGCTGGGTTTAAACCATGATACTTATCCAGAGATATCCATAGATGTTCTAGATATCAGAACTAGGTGTGATAAATTCCACCGGAACTTCCTAAAAATTTGGTGTAAGTTCCATGGGACGCTTATATGGGTGAGTTGTGTTGTTCCCAGCTCTTGATTCAAGGACGTGTCCACCTAAACATCTTTATATCACTTTTTTTTTTCTGTTCACAGAGTTGCATGACTACAGAGGTAGCCATTTAAATTAAATGCCACAGACAAGTGATTGCCACATTAAAGGACAACCACTGCTGGTAAATTGCTTGGCAGTAACTGTCAATAGCTCATTAAAGTTTCATGTGGTAGGCACACAACAATTTTTTGTAAGTATAGCAAAAAAGTAATTAAATCCTTAGCACCTGTTGTTTTGTGTGTTTTTCTCACCCCACCTCCAGCTGATAAATACACTGTTCTTTTTTTTGATACTGTGAGAAAATTATTTGGACTGAATTTAGAGTACCATGAGTAAATACCATTCTATCAATATGCCCTTAATACAGCAAGCTACAAATTTATTTCCTTATGCTGATGTGTGCAATACAGATAACATGCAATTTAGACATAAATTGTGTTTGTTAAATAACTCCTAAGAGAGACCTGTGTTTTGATGAACTGGAATTGTGCAGTAGGTCTAGATAGATGGAAGAAAATGCAGGAGGCTGAGACTGTGGTAAACAGGATAGAGGCTTTCTTGCTATTAGAGCAAGTTCAACAAAGTAGATTAGGAGAAGATTCAGAAATTAACTTAGAGCCTAAAATTATGTTTGTTAGTGATAGGCTTCTACCTTTAAAAGACAACAGAAACCCTGTCCATCTGAAACCATCTTGTCCCAAAACTGTTACGTTCGTTTCAGATGAAGTCTGCACTGTTGTAGGTAATCCTTCAAATATTCAAGATGATACAATATCCCAATATCCAGAAGGACTCGCTTTTGTGTGTTTACAGAGTTATAACTTTTAAATAACAAAATAAAATGGATGCCTCAAGGATGAATCAAAAGAGTGTGAGTAAAATGGCTAATCCCTTTTCACATATGCAGGTACATTTAGGATTAATTCCCATGCACCAATTAGAATTAAGACAAGTAGCAGCTATGAATGGCCAATGCATCCCACATAAAATACAACTCATTTCTTAATGTGCACTTGTCAACACAAGTGCCCTGTTTGGGGAAGGTCTGCTTGGCTGTTACTGACATCAGCAACTCTTCTTTCTCTCTTTGCATTTTCAGGAGATAATTTAGTTCATTTCTCTCAGGGAACACTTGCAGACAACTACTGAGAAGAATGAATTCAAAGGCTTGAACAGAGCTACGTCTCTTAAAGTCAAAATTCCCTGATGGGTCAGGATTTCAGATGCAACATGTGCTTCCTATTCCAACTCTCTCACAATCTAGAACTTGTTGCTTCTTCTAACATTCCTAAATCCCTTCTGTTAAATATAAGGGGCCTGTTTCCAGGTTTTATTTGGAATTCATATAGATGTTTAAATTAAATATAGGAGATGCAAATCATATTAGTAGCTTTATAGATCTCTAATTAGAGAGGTCATATTAATCAGACAATATTTGCATAACTATGACATTGATTATTCCAAAATCATACCATGAATACGAAAATATCTCAAATCTTATTAGAACCAAAGAACATTAAATAACAAATTCTAATCACTTCCAGCAGTTGAATTTGGAAACTGTTTGCCAGTTTCCAATTTAGTGTAAATATTCCATCCCTTGCTTACTTTAGCTAATCTCAAATTCATTTGCTATTTATTTCTTCATATTGTACTTACTGACAGAATATCAGTTCATTATCTTTTTAAACAAAGGTCATAATCTCTCAAGACTCATTTGTAGAGCTGATCTCCTAGGGAGGACTGATAGTACAAAGCCTCTAAATGCTACGGTGGTCATAATTTTTTATTTATATTGATAAACAGAAAGCTCCATCATTACTGAAACAGCTGCAAAATAATTATTTCTTTTTTTTCTGAAAGAAATGATTTTTGTGCAATATCACTGTTATTCATTATTTTTCCAGAATACCAAAACTTTTATCTTATCTTTCTTGCTCTACTTTTGTTTCACTTTTACTTTTTCCAGTGAAAAGTATGTTTCAGTATGATAAAACTTTCAAGGGAAAGGGCAGAAGGGACCAAAGAATAAAAAGCTAGATTTGGGTTTCACCAAAACCCAAATAAACCTTTTTCAGGGTGAACAAGAAAAGAAGAAAAAAAAAATCAGTTTCATAGATGATTCTGTAAGGACACCAGCATGTAACAAATCCTCTCTATTGCAATAATTAATAGAGCTGCTGGACTCAGGGAATCCCCACTACCGATACCACTCTCATTTGACTAGAAAAGCAGTCACTTTAATGCAGAATCTTTAAGATATTTGTATCTTTGCATGGTCCAGAAACATGAACTCATACTGAACAAGAAACTACGTACACTGAAATGATATTATAGACAGAGGACATGTTACAAATGCTTTTTACTCTCAGTAGATTCCCATACATTTTTCAGCTCAGAATCAATCTCTTTCATTTTTTCTTTTCAAGTATAGAAAACTAGGCAGCTGAGGGATTTACTCCAGGTTTCCGTTTAGGATAATTTCCTTCATGATGTTTCCTGTTAAACTAATGAGCAATTTCACTTCAGTATAATTAATAAGCAATAAACATATTGTTTGAGGATGCTAAATGTTTATGTTTTTCCATGTCTCACTTGTTTTTCAGTAATTTAACATATCTGCCTAGGTATTAAGTAGACAAAACGCTTTTGGCTTTATTGTTATTATCAACTGTGTTCTGTTTTGACTAATCCATTAATATACTTCAAATAATTGATGCAGTTACTTGCAGCTGTAGAAGAGGCAAATATAATCCCCAAATGAATTTGGCCCAGTAGTTATTGTTTGTTTTTCCCACATCTTCTTAAGAAGAAACAAAAATTTGGTGCTTACAAATAAGCGCATTGAAGATATCAGGGATCATCCGTTCCAAAACTTCCTACTATGTATTCTGATTAAAATTTTTCCTTATGTTTCTCTTCTCGTACCTGCATCTGAATTCATCCTTCCTGTGAGTAAGAAAAGTCCTGTGGGCTTCACTAAGGGCAAAAAGAGGTCTACGCTCACAGCATCTGAAGGACCGTAAGATCACAAATCTGTTATCTGCTATACTCTTTGAATAAGAAAATAATTTAGAATAAATAAGTCAAGACACTGAAGACTACAATTTACTGTGCAGAAGATCAGAACCACTGAAAATCAGATCCCCACTCAAGTTTCTATAAGGAGGCTTGAAGATATTGCTATTTTCAGTGCTTCTTATGCATACATAATCATATCCAAAAAATGAAGTGCTTAGAACAGGATATTGAGGGATACACATTTATAAGAGAAGCATGACCAAACTGAGGCCCTTTATCAGCTCTAGCTCATAAAGCAGCCATGATCTGTTGATGTTATTATCCATCTACTTTTTCCCTTAGTGTCACACTCATCTCCAAGGGTCAAGAAGAGGAAGATAAACCATGCCAGTAATTGCTCCTCTTTGACTATTGACAAAGGAATTGTCTTGATCTATAGTAGCTTTAAGCTGACTTTATGGGGCTTTGCACCTAAACCTTGTTCAGATTTTTCATCTAATTTACTTTAACACAATCCGGTTGAAATAAGCCAATCTAGTAGACAGGACTCTTTCACTTAAACAATTCAGAAAGTTATAGTTTCCAGTGAACTTAGACTTTCAGGACTAGCTTTGGTTTTGTGGAAATAAACAGGGAAGATATTCAGCTACTATAAATTAATACAGCTGCAACATTAAGTAGAACTACGGTGATTTAGACCATCTGAACACCTGACCATTATGTTTTATGTTGGTATCCTCTACAGATATGCCTTGGAAAGTGAGTCTACTTGAAACTCTGAGTTGTTTGTTTAACATTATGATGAATTTCGCTCTGAGGATGAAAAAGAGAGCTGATGTAGAAGTCCTGTAATGTCCCAAGAAGGAATACACAGACACACACACTCATGTTTTGTAGTATATAAATGTGATTAAGTAGAAATGCAAGAAGAAATTGTGCAACAAATCAGTAGTAATTTCTCACTGCTGTTTTCAACTGTAAAACCGTAATACAGGCGATGAGGGAGGTATATTCTCATTGAATAACAATTTGAGGCAGGCACAAATATTTGCTTTTAGCAGAAGCAATATTTATACCACACATTCACACAACATGCAAAAAAAATCACTCAGAAGATCTGTAGAAAATACTCTAAAGTGATCGCATCCTTTCATCACACTATGTGGTCCTTTCTGATTTATATATTTTCACTCTCCTCTTCCTAAAGGAAAAGCTATGTAAATACAATGGAGGAGCTTTTTTTTTTTTTTTTCTGAGGAACTCAAGTAGTACATATCTATTTTATAGCGGTAGAACTAGCAAGAAAGGAAGACATTTTGGATGGCATGAAGCAGTATTAATCAGATGTTCACAAGTTCAGACATCTGAAAGCATATATGAGACCTTCCATTCAGTCACCCTTCTGAGGATTCAGGTCTAGCAATGGCAAAATATTCTTTCATAAAAAAGGTAAAAACATGAGTGAGTTAAAACTTCAAATATATTCCATATATTGATTTATTTCCTACTTTTAAAGCTCATTTCTGTTTATTTTACTCTACAGTACAGTGGAGAAAATGGAATAATATTAAGCACCAAGTTGAATTCTAATTTAATAACTTTTTTTTCTGCGATGAATCAGACAAAATTACTAAAAATAAAAAAAATTAGAGTTGGTCCTAGGAACAGACAATATAGTTGATTTTTATTTGATTTTTTGCTATTTTTTTTTTTCATTCTGATAGAGAAATATGTAAGATTTCACAGACTGGAAGAAAGGGGCTGATTTGTCATAATACACCCTCATCTGCAAGGAAAACAATTTCCACTGCTCTTGCATTACTTGTAAAATAGTTTGCATAACATTAATCATCACCATCTGATTCTTATCTCTCAGTTTCTTGGTGTCAGCGATATTCATCTCATATATCACAAACAAATATCTTTACCATACATATGTTTCAGTCAAACAGATTTGAGTACTTGTATCTATGAACTGTTAACCTTTGCATCACACAGCATATTGGGGTTTTTCACTGCAAAGATGTTGTTCTGAGCATAAAAGTGTCTCAAATATGTTTCTACTCTGTTCTAGGTTTGCAATACTTCAGTCAGTGATGATAACGAGTTGTTGGAAATTATTACATTATTATAAAAAAATCTTTAAAGTCTAAAATTAGTTAAGGAACAAATACATATAAATTAAACACAAGGAAAAAAGAAAATACAGCTATTTTTATATTGTCAAATCATGGGTAGTACTTGACTGGAAAAAATTAAATTATGAATGAGGTGAGAAAAAACAAACTTGAACCTTTTCCATAACTTATGCGAGTATTAGGATTTAGGGCTCAAGTGCATTTCCAGTCATTCTAGTGTCAATAAATGTGGACTAAACATTACAATGTTGGGATTGTTCAGTCTGGAGAAAAGAAAACAGAAGATAAAGCCCTGAGGACACATTATTGTGGTCTTTCAATATTTAAAGTGGGTGTACAAGAAAGATGTGCGCAGTCTTTTTGGCAGGGCCTGTTGCAATAGGACAAAGGGTAATGGTTTTAAACTAAAAAGAGGTAGATTTAAACTAAATATAAGGAAGATATTTTTTATAATGAGGGTGTTGAAACAGTGTCAAATGTTGCCTAGAGAGGTGGTAGAAGCCCCATCCCGGGAAACGCTCAAAGTCAGGTTGGACAGGGCTCTGAGCAACCTGACCTTATGAAGGATGACCCTGTTTATTGCAGAGGGGTTGGGCTAGATGGCCTTTAAAAATTTGTTCCCACTCAACCTATTCTATGATTTTATGACTTCAAGGAGGGGTTTCATTGAATAGGGATACAGCATTCATTTAAAAATAGATTCAGATGAAGAGGCCTGAAAAATAACAAATTAGTTACTCCAATTATGTTTATACAAATAGGATTTAAGGTGGAATTTGGCCTATCCTTGTGCAGTTCCTGATTTTAGTTCAAATCAGCATCCAGTTCATAAACACCTGCTTGGTTCCATCTACCTCTGCAGCCACTCCTTTGCCTGATACAAATCCTACAAGGCAGAGCTCTCTTCCATGGGCCGGCATTCCCTATCATCACCTGTTATACCTATGCTGCTACGAAAGCATCTTCACCTCTCTAAAATTGCCTAAAATCAGATTTCTTGCTTTATTTTCACCACCACTTTCTTTTGATCATTCCCAAGTCATTAAAACCCCACAAAGTCAGGAGGAATAACACGCCTGTGGTCCTTCATTCTCTTTTGTGAGATTGCTCCAGGCTTTTAACCACCTACCTACAAAAAATTACGTTTTTGCCATTGTCAAGGGTATTACAATGTATTTCAGATGTGGCATTGAGACAACCACTTTATTTGCTTATAGCTGCGTAGCTATGGCAGCACAGAGATAACAGCACAACTATAAACAGCCATGTAAAACTAACAGGGACACGGAGTACCCAAGCAGAAATCTGTGCCATTAATGTGTCGTGAAGGGTGTCTGCAGAAACCAGAGTTGTAGCTCTGAGGATAAGACTGTAAAAATATGCTACACAATTTTTCTTTTTGGTGAAAAATACATGCGGCAAATTGTCATAAAGGGATTAAAAGGTTTCTGTTGTTGATTATGTTGCCTTGGAAGAAAAATAAACAAATGGTAGACATATGAATGAATTTACTTTTCAAAAAGTTACAATGGGAGTTTGTGGCTGCAGTTCCATTTAAATCCTGATGGAAGAAACAAAAACAATGGTAGAAAATCAGGTACCTTAGAGTCTCATTTTTATTCTGGTAAGAAAACTCATCTTAAACAAGCCTAAGTCTATTCTATTGATGATTTTAGGCACAAAGACCACCTAAAAGCATGGCAAGCATGTAAAAAGTTAGTCTTGCTTACCCAAGACATAACATTAGCCATAAAACCTCCTGATTTAGGAAAAAGAAAAAAGGAAAAAAAAGAAAAAGAAACAATAAGAATTGGATTATTTGAAAGGAACAGTGTGGCTGAACTTAATTGTTATGTAAGAAAGCTCCCCCACTGAAGAGTCACTGAGGGTAGACGTGCCAGTGCTGGCGTGATTAGCAGTCAAGTGCTCCAGTGGGGCTGGAGGGGAATCCTGTGGGGAGCGTAGAGACCTGCCAGGAGCCTGAAGGTT
The DNA here is from genome assembly GCF_000703405.1 of Apaloderma vittatum. Taxonomy (NCBI): domain Eukaryota; kingdom Metazoa; phylum Chordata; class Aves; order Trogoniformes; family Trogonidae; genus Apaloderma; species Apaloderma vittatum. The sequence goes on along the minus strand of NW_009703323.1, from coordinate 30,672 downwards.
GTGCAAAAGTGGCTGAGGAGATCTGGGCAATTAGAGGCATTATAAAAACCCCAAGACATTATCACTGGAGGCCTCGATTAATTTCTCATCTCAGTTTTCGTAACTTATTTACAGGTTTCAGGATTTGTTCTACTAGAATCACATAAGCATATCTGTATATATTGAATAATAGAATCATAGAATCATAGAATGGCTTAAGCTGGAAGGGACCTTAGAGATCATTTTAATCCAGCCTCCCTGTCGCCAGGGACGCCACTTCTCGACTAGATCAGGCAACACAGGGCATTGATGAACGGAAGGGTCTGCGTCATTTATTACATATCTGTAAAAGACTGGGATAAGAGAAATACAAGATGAAAAAAAAAGATACATGTTTACATTTTAATACTTGCCTTCTTTTCAGGAAGACGGGGTAGAGTACTTTACAGATAATTTCATTTTCCATCTCTATTAGAAATTTGGTCTCAGATCTTGGGCAACTCATTAAATCTCCATTTTTTAAATGTGGACATTAGTGTTTTTTCATGTTTTCAAAAGAGGAGTTAAAATACTATTCTAAAAGAAAACATACAGGCAAATACCTAAAATGCAAAACTCTGCTACTTTTGATGTTTCAGAATTTGCAGAAATTGAGTCCACATTGTCAAAATTAAACCCAGCATGGATGGTACAGTGATATGAAGAGTAAATGACAAATAATAATAAAACCTTTATTAAACAGGTTGTGCTTCAATGAAAAGAACATTTGATATTAATTATACATAAAAACAATTTTACCAAGAAATTTGAGAAAATAATCATGTGTGCTAGCTACAGATATTCAGAAAAACTCTTTAAGAAGCACATAAATCAGAAGTGAAAGAAATTTAAAATTTTTGTCATGAAGAATTGACAGTTTAGTGTTTTACTTCCAAATAAATTAAAATTACCAGTAAAACTAAATTTCCAGGATAATTAAACTTAGAGAAGTATCATATATGAATGTTGATATTTTACTATGGCACTTTAAACATGGCATTTAAAATATTATAGTAAATTTATATTTATTTTCTATTAGTTATACTAGTTGTATAACAGGTAGTACAGCATGTTTATATGAGAATTTTTTTTTTTAATAAATGAGAGTGCGTAGATGCAACTCTGCATTAATTGAAACATCATTTCTTCTCTACAGCAAACTATTTCACATACTGATAAGAAAAAAGAATTTGTCATTCCAAAAAGGATTTGCTATTCAGTGTTAAAAGCAAATATAGCATAAAATGCTAATGTGATTTGAGTGTTACATATTAAAATGTAGTATCAACATCTGGTCATGCTTCTTCCCTACCTCGCTGCCTCTGTCTTCCCAATCAGCTTTACCAGGGTCTATCACTTCTTATACCACAAGCCTTATAGTTGAAATGTATAGGGTTTTTGTTTGGTTTTTTTTTTTTAAATATGAATTGTAGTTTATCTGGAAGATTTGAGATATTATTACATAGTGGCATAACTTATGACCTAAGTGAGTATTTTTTAACCAGATCGAAATTCTAATTTCTTTTAGTTTACAGCAATGTCAAAGTCAAGAACCACAGCGACCAAAGGAGAACAGACGATAAGCTGTGGCAGCTGATTATAACAAATGGATGTTCTCAATAAGTTAAACATCAGCCTGAAATAGAATATACTGGTTAAAATGCAATCATGATGGGTCAACAAGTTATGAATAAAGAAAATAATATGAAAATGAGAGGCAAAGATCGTATTTTGAATATTGAAAACCTAAAGAGTAATTTTAACTAAATTAAAAATTTTATCTAAGTAAATTAAAAATGTTTATTCAAAAACATTGAAACACAAACAAAATCATTGAAACTTTATTTCATATTTTTAAATTAAAATCTGCTTAAATAAATAAATAAATAAATACAATGCATGCATTCTAATTCCAGGTAGAAACTGAAGTAAACAATACAAACCAAAATAAATCAAACAACTTCCCTTACAATATCTTGACTGTATTATGACCCTGAGTAATTCAAAGGATAACATCGGAAATGAGTTCATTAACTCCCACCAGATAAATCTTTCCAAGAACTTCCCTGTTACTATGGGGATTCATTGTTAAACCTTCCTTCATTACTAATTTCTGTGAAATCTCATTAGCCAGCACTGAGAAAATTGTTCTCTTTCCTGTCATGGGAGCTGAGAAGTTGTGGACTGGAAGAATCTGTCTGCAGCACTGAGGCCAGCGCAGTGTTCCATGAAGTCCCAGTATATAATGGTATTTCAGAAAAAGTCAGATTTTCTTGTCTCTCTAATCCTTTCTGAAAGGCAGTTCCCGAGTGACATGGCCCTGAGATTTAGGCATTTTATTCTTATTTCCAAATACAGTGATTTCCTTTGCTGCTGTGACAAGGCAGCGTTTCACCAGAAGGTTTCCTTCTGCCTTCCTATGCCATACATCCTTCTCTCTAACCTATATTTATAGACAGCAATCACTTCCTTTCTTAGCCCAAATCTTTTCGTTTACTCATGCAACATAGGCTCTTCATTCACTTGATTACCCAAGAATTTTTTTATTCTGCATTTCAGTTAGTATTCATTAAACATGTTGAAAAGAATTTGCACACATTTTCCAGGAAGTATCTTTTCTGAGATTTTACCTTGACGTTAACTCATTTTTACTTCCGTAGTAAATATCTCTAATGATGTATTAGATTTGTACTGCTCTTGGTTGTATCACATTTGTTAGCCTGTAACCCTGGTAAGAGGTGGGACACAAACTTAGCACAGGAAACTCCACAGCTATAACAATGTCCATGCATTTTATTTTTTTTTCTGCCTATGCATTATTCTCAGTTTGGCTGAGGAGAATTGTTCTTGCAGAACGTAGAATCATAGAATCATAATTCATAATTCTATGATTCTACGTTCTGCAAGAACAATTCTCCTCAGACAAGCTGGTCTTCTGTCCCACCTGCTTGACTTGTTACACTTTGGAATTGCGTCTGTGCTCTTTTAGCTAATAGGTCTTAAAAAGTTACCAGCATTCATGGACCCCAGGACTATCAAAAGCAGTTTCCCAGGGGACTTTACCAACTGGTTCTTTCAGCAGGCCAAAAATCTGTTCTCCTCGTATCCAGGGTCAAGGTTTTGCTGGCAGTTTTTTTTACCTGCCTTCAAAGATTTGAAAGTTAACTACTTCATGTTCACTGTGATCAAGACAGCCACCAATCACTGCTTTGCCCACAAGTCCCTCTCTGTTTACAAAAAAAAATCCAAGAGGGCACCTTTCCTATATGTGTCCTTTAGTACCTGTGCCAAGAAGTTATCTTCAATGTGCTTCAGAAATGTCCTGGACCTGTTTATGCCCACTGTATGACATTCCTAGTCAATGTCAGGGAAGATAAAAATCACTGGTAAGGAGAAGGACAGATAATCTAGAGATATCCCTTAACTGTAGAATAACACATCAGTCATGCTGGCTGGGTGAACAATAGTAGACTCACACAACACCGGCTTTATTTGCTTTCCTCTTCATCCTTACCTAGAGACTCTCAACCATGTTGTCGCTGACTGTAAGCATCAAACCATCCAATTCCTTCCTTACATACAGCAGCACCTCTAAGAGGTGCTTGCCTATCCCTCCTGAAGAGCCTGTAAATGTCCATCCTGACACACCGGTCACAGGACTTATCTCAACAACTTTTGCTAATTATCAAAGATGTAGTAGCTCTGGGACAGGGCCAAATCTTCTGTGTTCTCTTGTTTATTCCTTGTGCTGTGTGCCTTAGTAGAGAATCATTTCAAATGCACTCCAGCATACACAGCACACTGTGGCGCTGGTTGAAGGACCTCACTAGCACGTTATGCCTCAAATGTTAGTGTGCTATCTTGAGGCTTACCTCTATTGAGCCTGATTTTGCGTCTTTCACCTTTCAACTGTGATTTAAAGCTCTTTCTATGATCCCTGATAACTCTTGCAAAAAAATCCTTTTCTCCCTTTGAGACATGCGTACCCCATTTTTCACCAGCAGGCCTGGTGTTATATATACTGACCCAAAATTCTGCCAAGCTTGAAGCCAGCTATTGATCAGCCAGATCTTCTTTCTTCTTCCCTCATAGTTCCCTCCAACTAGAAAGATAGAGGAGAACATGATTTGTGCTCTTGATCCCTTAACCAGTCACCCCAAGACCCTGGAGTCTCTCTTAATCATCCTGGGTCATTGTATTACAACCTCACCACTTCCCACATGAAAAAATAAGAATGGATAGTAATCCAAGGCCCATACCAGAGTAAGAAGTCTTCTTGTCACATCTTTAGCCTGGGCCCTAGGGAAACAGCAGATTTCCATAAGAAGTGAGTCTGACCATCATATTGGACCTTCTGTTCCCCACAGACCAGAGTCCCCTATGACAATGGTTTGTCTTTTTTTCTAGCAAAGTAGTCTGATGAAGGCTGCAGGCTGATTCGACCTTGACTAAACCTTAACCTCAACATAGATTAACCATTGTCCTCATCATCGTTTGGTTCCACTTGCAGAGCCTCCTACCTATTTTGCAAGGGCACCTGGGAAGATGGAGGAGCCATGAAACACATTTCTCCTGCCTATCTCTTAATTCAGCACATTCTCCTAGATGGAGAGAGGATAGGGAATCCTCCTCTCTGCCTGACAGGCCTGTCCCAGGGATGGTAGAATGTGTTTCCAATCGTCTCTCTGTAGTTTCTGCTGTAGACTGCTGCATCACATCCCTTTTACCCACCTTGGTCACTCACGCTCAGGTGTTTCTCTGATTGAGCTGGCAGAGTTGCAGCACTCCTCCTATGGGCTCTTCTCTGCAAACTAGCATGCAAACTGTCATGCAAGGCCTCTTTGCCTGCTCATTCACGACACTCCTAGATCATAGATCATCATAGGTCATAGATTATGCTCCCGGCCATCAGCAGTCCTCAGGGGCTTCGTTTATATATGGACTTGCCCACCATTGCTCCTGGCCCTGCGCAAATCTCCTCAGTCACTGTTGTGTGAGCCTGAGGTTCCTCAAGTGTGACAAACTTCCCCGTGCACTGCACTGGAGCACTCAGCTGCCAATCATGCTAGCATTTAAGCTTCTATTTTTAACGGAAGAAATCTCAGCTCCTAGGAAAAGATTTGTTATTATTCTTCAAAGCTGGGAATATCGCTCATGAACTTTAGTGAAGATGACTGCATCTGAACTGATCAAACAGGTCTTCCCTAGGAATAAACAGAAGTTTTCAGGATAGGACTCATCTGATGAGTTCCCATCATTTCAACATCTACTTTAGGAGGAGACAAATGTATTCTTTCCTTCTGAATGCAAATGTAGCTGGTCAGATCATTTCTCCTAAGTATGTTATTGAAAGTCTGTATTATTGAATTACTAGGTAGTAAAATATTCTTAGTTCTCAAGGTCCCCCAGCTCTCTATGGAGAAATCCTGGTCCTTCTCTTGTTGCACAGTGCTCTAAGTGTCTTAATCTTTGTGGAGCTACGGGCACTTCTCCTACAAATTTGCAGCTTCTCTTTTTCTTACAGCATTTGAATACTTCCCTCAATTATTAAGGCAGCTTTTCAGTGCCTGTGGAGCAGTGTCTTTCCTTGTGGTTTCACGTTGTTGCCCTACTGTTGTTACGTTCATGGCCTCGCACCTGCAAGCCTGGATACCATTACAATGGTAGGTTCTCATGGGACATGACTGCCACTAACATTCGACACCTGTGCCTGATTACGCATGCACCATTCAGCACTAATATCATCATAAACCAGACCAAGTGGTACCATCAAAGATTTTTACCTGTCAGCACTTGATGCACTGGAGGTAACTGAGAGGAGGATGTCTGTGAAACAGTTATTGCACAAATCAGTAGCTCCTATGAATGCACATTGAGATCAATTCCTCAAAGCCTTAGATCTGTAGGAAAACTAAAAAATAAAAAAAAATAAAAACCCCAAGAGAATAAGATAAAATTCTTACTATAAACGTTTATAAAATAATTGGATAAGCCAGAACACACTGATGGAAAACCAATGTGATATTCCAAGAATAACAAACCAGTCAAAGAAGAAATTTCATATTTCCTTCATTCTATCATAGTGTCTTTTCTTTTGTTAAAAAAACAAGAAAACAAGTGATCAATCACCCAAGCAAGCAAAAAGTATTGTTTTCTTACTCCAACAAAGACCATAAACTTCAGTGCCATCAATTCAAAAATGTTCCTACAAAGATCCTGTTACACCATTTCACTTTTAAGTGCTCCTAACTCCTGAATATTCCTGCTCTTTTGCATCAAGTCAAAGCAGGGTGCTTCACTTTTCAAGGCTCTTCACCCTTAATCCATGCATCATATTTATGCTCACACTTTCCCCTTGGCTAACAGAAGCTCCTATGAGAGTAGAGATGTGGGAATATTTTTGTCCTCAAAACTTCAGTTATTCTGTGATGCCTGCAAAAGACTTAAGGTTTGCAATCAGGGTAACTACAGGACTATTATTTCTAATAATTGTCTATAGTTTTAACTAATATTCTCTTTCCTCTGTTTTATTTTTCTGTCTCCCATCTGTTGCCTCTGAGATTCAGATGGAAAAGCCCTTACCCTTGAGATTGCTGCCTGATTCTTATAGTTTGTGCAAGGAAGTATTAGTCTAGATTTTTGACACTATTTCAGTTAAAATAACAGACACTTCCTATATGGAAATCTAGTTATACTGTTAAAATGGAATAGAAATACAAATATATCAGATAGTCTTAAACAAGTGGTGCATTATTTCTATAGACCAGGAAAACAACATTGAAGAATTTTAAGTATAAAATAGTTTTCATCTGTCACTTAGGAAAGAGTTAATATGCCAGAGAAGTGATGTTACAGTCCTTCCAAAAACAGTCTGGTGAAATGTGAGAATAAATGGTTATAACCATAACCATCCTCAGACCCAGAAGTGCAAGTTGGTTTTGTCAGGTAAACTGGGAAGATACAGAGACATAAAAGTGGCAAATCCGGTGCTATTTACCATTTGATAAAAACCCCCATTTGTTGAAAGTTTACTTTCTGGTGTGTACAGAAGAAGATAGTGACAAAAGAAGAAAAAAAGCCAGGAAATGAATAGAAGGAGCAGTGAAAGCTCCCTTTCAGCTTAACCCAGCTTATTGAATTTTATGAATGAAGCTTTCACAATTTTTCTTCATTTTAGTTTCTGTGCCTGCAGCAGGGTTAGCAGGTGGGATGTCCCCAATGGATAATCTCTTGTCCTGAAAGGATGAAAGAAACAAAGGGCCATTTTGAACTTATGTTTTGCTTTATTTCTTTGTTTACCAAACCTTGCGTTTGTCTGTTACATGCATAGTATGCATACAAGAAGTTAAGGAGATTATTATTACTTCAAATTAAATACAAGAGTAAATGCTTGCAAGAACGAAAATGAGCATTACAGTTGTCAGTACTTCTCTGTCCTGCGTTAAATTTTATCCCAAATTTAATGTTTTGTATGCTGATTTTTTATTCAAAACTTTTGTATAGAAGAGTTAATTAGAGTTTTAGTATAAATGTTGCACTGGAATAGATAGAAACAAATCTTATTTAAAAATAATTTTAAATGTTATTTTTTAATTAATATTACTCCCAAATTCCTGTAGAAAAAATAAAATCTGGAATGTGGATAGTTTGAAAACAGTAGAAGTGCTTCAGTCTGCAGCCTTGTAAACTACATTTCATATAACTAGAAAGGTTTTGAAATTTGTAACTCAACAATGTATTACGTTTTTGGTTTAATAATAATAGTAATAATAAGAGTGCTCCACAGTTGAATCTGGATTGAACAAGAATGTATAGATTAGTGAAGAAAAGTAGCTAATTAGAGTACTTTGAGAATAATACTGGGTTATATTCATGAGCTCCCTGACAGAGCCAGACAGAAATACAAAGCTTTGATATCTTATTGCTATTTTGCTTACCTTACCTCTTCTTGCCTAATCCATTCCTTTGTTTTTCATTCTTTTCTCTCTCTCTTTGTTTTTTTCTTAAACTGATCTCCATCTTTTTCATACAAAAGCTCCATCTCCAAGCAATCGTGACTATGCTCCTTGAATTTTCACAAGCTTGGTGTTATGCTCAAGGCTACAAAGCTGTCCCTACGGTGTGTATTGGTGTGTATTCCTGCATATCGGCTACAGGGACTGTTTTTCCTTCTCACCAATTCTCCATTTGTTCTATTAGGTTAGTTGACATTTCAGATATGCAACATCTCTTGGCTCAGGGTGGAGCATAAGAAATCATTGTGTAAGTAATTGCTCTTATTTGAAGGAAAACAATGATTTTGACATCAAAAACACAGTCCTCATACATCAAATGGTGTGTAAAAGAAAGGAAGTGCTGATAAAGCAGCTTGAAATGGAAGAACACTCAGATAAACCAGCAGCTGTAGCATTTTGAGATCTACCACTTACATAGGCCACAGTTTATTTTATTTTATCTAAATTTCCTTTCTCTGAAGTCTCTTTTTTTTCCAACTCTGTTCAATATGGTTTTTTCTTCTGAATAAAGCTCAGAGCACTTCACAGTGCTATTTGATAGGGTGGGGATTTCAGGCAGCTCCACAGTGATCACCATTAGGAATTGGGTATCATAGATCCAAGATTAGAAAAGAGAATGAACTAATCTAATCAAACCTCTACTACAGTGCAGAGCACCTAAAAAAAATGTAGTAAAGACATTCATAGCAGTAAATCAAACAGTGCTTGGGAATGTTCACAGGCAGTGGATCTTAACTCTCAATACTGTTAAACTAGAACTGTCCCTCAAGAGATTTTGCCCTATGCTAACTGGCATGTTCCCAAAACTTTTCTGGGCCTTCTGCAAAAGTTAGTAAAAAATCCATCCTGGTTTTCAGGCTACTACTTTTGATCTGGTGATTTAATTCTGTTGCAGAAAACACCTTCGCTGCTGTTTAGATACAGATGTCAGTGTTTAATCATTTCTATTTATGTTGCAGTTTTCTTTTTCTGCACTGAATCTGTCTGACATTAAAGTCCTTCCCTTTGTATGAAAAGATACAAGTCTTCACAGTCAATGAAACATAGAAATGGAAAAAAATAGCTCAGATATCAATATTCTGACATTTATAACTCTTCACCTTCAGAAATGAGTCACCAAGGGGGTCTTGGCAGCTTGAGCATCTGAAACTTTCAAAATTAGTTTGGATGAAACACTAGAACTTGCACTGCTGGGAAAAACTTTCCATTGTAAGGGCAAGCATAACGAACAATCTCTCAGATCTGTATTACAAGGACATTATTCTCCCACAGAAAAGGATTTCTTCCAGTAGTATGTTACTGAACTTAATATAATGTTTGTAAGCAGAATTACAGTAATATTAACTCTAAGTTTTTCCTTTTTTCCCCATTAACCGTCTTCAAAGGTTTATTCTGTTGCATATTTGCTCTTGGAAGCAAATCCTGAGAAGCACAAAGTTGTACAAAGTACCGAAATAACATGAAATGAATTATTAGCAAACAGAGCCTAGGAGCTTTGACCTCTCAAATCACTTAGCCGAGGGAGTTTCTGTAACTTTGATTTTTCGGTCATTTAACTTCTCTGCTAGATCTGTATCACCTCTTGTTTCTTTTAGCAAGCTGATCGGTCACATGGGTGACTGCAGGTTGAATAGAATTCTTCATTCAAGCATGAATGTCATAACTGGGAAAAAAAACACAAAGGGTACTTCTGAAAGTATAAAAGAATTCCTTTGAAAATTATGTTTATTATACCAGAAAATTTTCTATGAATAATATTCAGCAAATTCTTACATGCACCATTATAACATCCCCTGAATACAGATATACAGGTAAAATGAAGATATCTGGTTAAAGGGACCTGTATACATGTTTAGATCTCATCTCATTGCAGTGTAAATGCTGATTTTACAATACAGTATATAATACTCTGAATTTGTGCTATAAAAATATAATACTAGGGGATAATGAACTTAAATCATCTGAATTTGGTTGAGGCATACATTGAGCATCTCAAGTTAATTAAGTTTTTGTCAGTCAACGGTTGATAACGGTTGTGATGAATCAAGTATTTTGATATCATGGATTCTGAAATGTTAGGTACATAAATATAGGTACATAAATATGTAAATATATAGATACATATGTCTATACCTACCTTTGAGGATGCAACTTCTGTGATTAATCAGACTGACTAATCTTCTTAATGCCAGTTTTTCTAGTGCATGACTGAAAGAGTCTGGTTACGTCTGTAGATACAAGGTAACAATTCTGTCAATGAGGCCTAAAGACTCCTCCAAAATGTGGATAAACAATGATGATGTGCTTTTGCACAAGTATTTCTAAAATCTACCAAACTCTCTACTCAGTCCAACCCAGATGTGAGTCTTTCAAGCCCTTAGTAATGACTAGGGACAGATTAAATACTGACATTTGCAAAGGTTCTTTTATACATCACTGCAGAGGTGTCTAGATGCCTGTAAAACAACTGCTTATCCACTTAGTACCAGTTTATTTTGTTGTAAGAAGCTATAGTACATCATTCAACAGCTGCTTCACATGCAGCCAAAATAAAGGGGCACTGAACTCTTGTGTAAGAGTTGGACAGAGAAATGGGAATGCATCTGTATTATCCCATGTTAAATCATTGCTGTAAGTTCATTTGCAGATTAATCATTCGCTTAGCTTTAGATTTCGTATTTTAACTCATTCTGCTGTCACATAGGAAATCTAGAAATGCCTTATTAATATTAGCAGTGCTATTTTGTATTAACTACGTCAAAAACTCCCTTATTTTTTTCATAGTAACAGCCAGCGTTTTCAGTTTATTTTTATATAGGTTTATTCATCAGCTTTCACTATCACTAAACAAAACTTCACTTCTTCAGCTCCCTAATTCAGAACCTGGAATATCAGTAAGGATTGCGGCTAAAGCATGTGTGCACTTACCCAGCCTAAAAAATTATTTTTCCAAATGACATACACTTATCACTGTTACCTCCAGAAGTAAAAGAAAACTGCATCTTTTTACAGGGAGTCCTATGAAAATTATTTCAAAAAAGGCTATTTGTTTTCAATTTTTATGGTTTTTTTTGTTTTGTGGGGTTTATTGGTTTTGTGTTTGTGTGTGTGTGTGTGGTGACAGCCAGATCCAGATCCAGTACTTAGTGAACAGTCACTCTGAACGCAAAACAGCCAGACAGACCAGCTAGACCTGTCACTTATTTCTCTATCACATTCCATTTATTGCTCCAGGAGCCACTTAAATCTATTATATAAAAAACCATAATTTAACTCTAGTCAAGAATTGATTCAGCAATTTTCTTCTGGAATAGGCACATGGATTGCAGCTTGCCTTTTGGAAGAAAACAGGTGGTGCCAGCAGTGACATCCCCCTTCTGCATAATACTTCAGTTCTTAAAGCTCTAACATGAGTAAAAAAAATATAACAATAATAAAAAATCATTATTATAAGTAAGATTATTTTTAGGCACCTAAGGGCCTGACCCTCATGATACTGAAGGATCCCAGGGAGCCCTTCTTGTACTAAGTCAAGTAAGACCATTATTCATATTCATATGGAGATGCCAGCTAGTGCACAATCAGAAAACTGAGCAGTGCTTGTTGCTATAAAGAAAGGTGACATCACCCTGCTGTGATCAGTGGTATTAAACAGAGAGACAGTCATTGCTCATTTCTAACTAACTGAAGCACTTCCATATAGATGCATAAAGAACAGTGATATCAGTGGAAGACGTTCCTTGAGAGTTATGGATTGTTTAAATTCAATGGCCTTTGAGACAAAGGTAGAATTTAAGCTTGCTGGATATCCATATTCAAGGAGTCATCATTAATGGTTAGTTACCAGAATATGCTGAGTGATATTTAATCAGAGTTTTTTCCTGGGTCTGCTTCTATTTGATTATTTCATTAATAACCTGATTGAAAAAATGTAGGGTACACTTATTAAATTTGTAGCTGACACAAAGCTGAAAGACACTGTGTGTTGGATGATAGAATTCTAATTCAAAATTATCTTGATAAACTAGAGCAATGGCCTGAAAAAGAAGAATGTTATTTATAAAGTAAGTGTAGCATACCAGACTTAATAGCTGCACAGCTCTAAAATAGAAAATAAATGTCTGTGGAGCATGGTTCCATAGGAAATGATCTAAGCATGACAATGAATTGAAGGTGAAGACAAGGGACAAGGTCAAACTCTCGAGAAAAAAAAAAAAAAGGACAAATGTTATGGAGCTACATATAAATATGATTACAGTCTGCTCATGTTGTGGGCATAAAGCTACAGATTAAAACATCTAGTTTAGATGTCTAGCTCTTTCTTCACATTCACTGGATTCTTATGCTCCCATTATTAAGAACAGATACCTAGCTGGTACTGTCAATATGAATGATTTAGCACAGGCTAAAGGACACTTACTGTCAAATCTGAAACAAAATCACACTGATAAATACGTCTTCCTCTCCTCACTGTGAAGAAAAAAAATCAGTTGGAATACTATGTCTAGTTTTGGATGTCACACTTCAAGGAGGATGTGGGTCCATTGCAGACAGAACCAAGGATATTGTGGGAATTCGCTGAATTATAAAACAAAACCATGATGAAAGCTGAAGAAACTGAGATTATAAAATAAATTATTTATAAAATGTATGAAAACAGTTCTTAGATACATAGAATCTTCTGAACAGAAGAAAAACTAAATGTAGTCAGTTATATTAGTATTATTTTATTAAAGTAGCTCCAAAAAATGCAAATTCTTTTGGTTAGATTTTATTTAAAACAAAAATTCTTATACTGTTGTATTTAGTTGATAATTATCAATTTTTATTTAATTCCTTAAAACATCTTAAGTTATTGAACTGCATGTAATTAAATCTACATGTAAGTTTTTAAAAGAATCTGAGCTAGGTGTACAAAAGCAGGAATTATGATGAGGAAATGTTTATATAAAAATGATAGTTCAAATATTTTAATAAAACATGATGCCAGTATTCTACTGTAATTGTCTAGCATGTCCACATCACTGTGACTTTCTAGAATCGTTTTCTACTCACAAGCATATATTACCAAAGAAGTTAAGTCTCTATGAAGAAATATTAGAATCTACATATATATGTGTATACGTACATATAATTTTAACAAACACATTCAGAAAAATATTGTCTCCAGAAATGAAAAATATTCAAAATTTTACAGTATAACTGTTTCAAAATAACCAGTTTGAATTATTAACTACAAACATTTTTTAAAATTGCATATAGGGAAGAAATGTGAAATATTCTCAGCATGGACTGACTTGTAAAAGTTCATCACAACTAACTTTCTTACCCTAAGAAATTTTTGAAATTTCAATAAAAATTCTTCCAAAACCAGGATAAAAAATAAAATTTGATACATGAATGTAATAAGAAATGTTTTAACAGATGCTTTGGAGTAATAGCAACATTTCTATGCTTTTTGTATATTTTTACTGTGATTAATTGTTGGTTTATATTCCAAGTTGCTATTACAAAAAGAAAGGCCAGCATTTAAAAAGCTTGAGAAAACCTGTGATTAGCGAAAGCAGCATAATTGCTTGATTTAGACAAACTGGCAATCTGCAAAGAAAATAAATTCTTCATCACATCCTCCATCTACTTTGCTGAGGTTTGTGTACTTGGCTGCTACAGGACCTGACACAGTGATGTCTCAGTTCTTGATGGGATGTGCTGGGGCCCTTTGTGGTATTACTGATACTGAAGTTTTCCTGTCAGGGCTCCATCATTTTCCTAATGAGTTCATATTGGCCCTCAGAAATATTTTTTAATCTCTGTGTGTAGCAGAGAGGTGGCATTATGGTAATGGCAACATTACACCCAATCCTACACGATCAAGTCCTTGTTCAAGTTTTAGAATATTCACAGTTCATTGATTTCATTAAGGTTTCTGAATGAAATGGGAGTGAAGCAAACAAATACATCATAAAGAATACTCTTCTTCTCTTGGTTTTGGTTGTGGGTTGGTTTATTTTTTTATTGAGAAAGTTTGAAGCTGACAGTTAAGTATATGTATGTCCTAATAAAAACGTCAGAATGTGAATAACTCTATGCTGACTGTACTGCCTGTCACTGAATTTGGCACTGATGAAAAAGTCAGTGTGCTCAATTGTCAGATTTATGCCATCTGAAATGGCAAAACTAATAACAGCAAAAAGCTAAGAAATTAACATGTTGATATTTAAATTTCTTATTTTCCTTGTAATCTCTGATTTAAATACCAATGGTTATCAATCACACAAACCAGACACTACTGTAGGGCAAAACCATAAACAGGGGAAATGAATTGCTAATAAGCATTTGTTAGATATCACCTAAAAGCTTTTAAAAATGTACCTTAATAGACCTTAATTTATGTAGATCTTACAAGTGACAATTTCTCTCATTTTTTGTTATTCTGTAGCTAGATGGAGAAATCCAGCTGTGTCAAAACACAGGGCCCATCTCTGTACATGTATATATTTTTATGCTTATATATGTATCAATATATGAACATATATTTACTTACACTCACAAAATTGTTACTAAATATTGGCTTTTTACTTACAGTTTCTATTTTATCACGTGGTGACACATGTTTGCATATATATGTATGCATACAAACCTACATATATTTATATTTATATACGAGTCTAATAGCATAAGTTTCTCATATGATACTAGAAAACTAAAAGGCAAAAGACACTAGAACAGAGATCTAGGATGACTTTCTCATGACTCTACAATTCAGTCTACCACGTCTTAAACAAAGAAGACACAAGTGAGAGGTGAAAGTGTTTAGGAAGTGTTTAAAGTTGCAAAAAAAAAAAAAAAAAATATTGGAACACCCAGAGAGGTGGTGGAGGCTCCATCCCTGGAGACATTCAAGGTTAGGCTGGATGGGGCTCTGAGCAACCTGATCCAGTGAGAGATGTCCCTGCTCCCTGCAGGGGGATTGGACTAGATGACCTTTAAAGGCCCCTTCCAACCCAAAGCATTCGATGATTCTATGATTCTGTGAAATACACATGGAGAGCCTTGCTGTGATGCAGTTTCTTGCATTAGTGACATATCAGGTAAAAGACTATTTTATAAGCTAGCCAGTTTATGTACCTGCTCCATTGAATGCAGCTACTTCACAGTATACATGGCTGCAATAACAGAGATGCCATACTCCAGTTGGATTCAAATAATTCCAGAAAGGAGAGTTTATGAAGAGGGCTTTTATTTTCATTTTTAATTTGGCTATTTTTCTCCACCTTATTTGGAATTTATTTTTAGGGTAAGATCTGGCTTGGATGGACAAGAACTCTAAGCAACTTAATGGTTTCAAGCTTAGGCAGTTATCCAGCTTACATTAAAAAAGAAAAAGTCTTTTACAATAAGAACCTAAATAATTCAAACAACTTTGGTCAGCTCTAAACCAGGACTAACAAGAAGACTTTTAGAAGCTGAATCTAAATTAAAAGGCACTGATTTAATTTGGGAACTGTCTATATGCACTTTTACTAACCTTACGGATATTTTAATTTACCTGAGCTTTAGTTCTCATCTGTCTTTGGAGACTGCAAGACTTTGGGTCAAGGGTGCTGTTATAAAGATATATAGAGCTCTGCAGTGGTGGCAATCAATTTCCAGGTCACCTATTGTGAATGATTGTACTAGGAATAACAATATTCATTTAATAAAAAAAGAATTAACAGAAATCAATCGGGCAAGAGCCATGATATTACAAGAAAGCAGCTCAGCTTCATCTCTGTGCTGGTTATTAATGACAGACCAAGAAATAACCAGCTTTACACTCCAACAAATAAGCAGAGATTAGATATAATTTTACTGTCATAATTAACTAATCATTTGCCATTGTCATCACCATATTTAAAAGCCTAACACCCAGAATATCTACTTCTGATTAAGGAGATATTTCTGGTTCGCATCTCCAACAATAACTATATGGTATTTTCCTGTGCTATGAAAGGGCATTTGGGCTATTAAATATATTCTGAAAAGAATTAAGCTGATTTTTTTTCTAAAAATAAATAAATTAAGATAATATGTTTTGCAAAGGTTAAAGCTCTTAGCTGGAAGATTCTCTTCCTCATATAATTGACCTACAGGCTAAAGATAATAAACTACAGCAGTCTGATAGCAGTAGTTAACACCTGAATTTCCCAGTGGGATGTCAGTTCTCCCTGCTCCCACTGAAATGCCCATCACATGTGATAGGAAGAAACACACTGTGACATTTCTTCTTATGGCAAACTTGGTACTTTCTTGGCTCCATAAAATAGTTATACTAAAATAACAAAAACAGTGATGCATATGCCAAATGTTTCAATCTGAAATATGGTCAGTGGTTTGAGGTCAGTAACTGCTACAGAAAGCAGTTGTGAGCTTTCACAAGGTATATCCTAAAAATATTCTTTACGTTTAGGAAAGCCTTCTTAGTGCCCTTTTTCTAAAGCACGCAGAACTTATAACTACTGGAATCACTATTTATAACTACTAGAATCACTATTTATAACTACTAGAATCACTATTCACTTCTGAAAACTACATTCCTTAGAGAATTATGAGCTTCATGATTAAGTTTTGGCCTGATGTAAGAAAGGTTTTTCAAGTTCAATCAGATATTTTATAACAGAAATGTTTGCAAAAAGGTGAGAGACATAGGCTAACCATTGCTCATCAAATATAATTCACTCCTTGTTTTTAATAACGACTTTGCATTGATCACATCCAAACCCCCTCCAAAATCCTACACTGTAATATCTCTAATTCAGCAACACAATTAAGCACATTCAGATCTTTAAGTACATGTATTGATAAATATAATGAGCAGAAAACCAAGAAAGGGAGTTACTACATGTTGTTTGCAGATGCCTGCCTCAAGTCAAATGTGTCTGTACATCAAATACAAGCAGAAACAGATGAAACACTTATTACATAGGTATTTCATTTATATAAAACCGATCATAGTGAAACTATTCTGCCAACAGATTTTCTATTTCCCTTAAATTTTATCAAATATTTATTGTGAAATAAATATACTTTCTGGATTGTGTCTAGAGTGAATAAAGCACATAATCTTAATGTACTGGTGGAAGCTTTTAAATATGATATATGATATATAATGCTGTTGAAAATTTTAGGGGTGTTAAAAACATGTTTCCTTTTGCATTTCATCTGATATGTTTTGAAAATTGTAAAGGAAAAAAAAGAAAAAGTGATTTAGTGTTTAAATTACATACATAAAGTGTAGAAAAACAAGCTTTTCTGCTTGATTCACGCTGCAGTTTGGGCATTCAAACATCAATCCCTCATAACCCATAAAAATCAGTGCCATGAAAACAAGTAGGAGACTTTTCAATGTTTCTCTTCAGAAGCGACAAAAGAACATCTTACCCACAAAAATTCCATCAAAATGATCTGACTATGTGAATTTTGCTGTGGAAAAAGTTTCTTGAATTAAAATCAAAATGAAAAAATGTACAGCTCTGGTAGTAGCAAAAGCTACAGTATTTTTAACCTGGAACATGAATGCTTTCTTTCCAGCGTCTCCATCTATAAGGGAACAAATCACAAATCTGTTCTATGAATCATGATACAGAAATTCCAGAGATATTATCAGCTATTCTCTGGAAAACAAAACAAAACAAAAGTCTTAGCGCACTTGATACCGGTTTAGGTAGAGCTAGTCACAGTTCTTCAGAATTTGAACTGTGCTATGAGAAAAAGAAGGTGTGTAGAGACAGATCATGACTTTCCCTGCAGTGTGCACTCTAACCAGTGAGCACCACTCTTGAATGAACATCTGTCTGTCTTTCCATTAAGGGATGAAGGGATGCCACAACATATCCAATGGAGATACCACTACAGCCTGCTTTCTGGAGTGTGTGGGTCCCTCGGATGGACTCCAGACAAGTTGTCCAAACTCTGCCCTCAGTTATGAAGGCAACATTTCACATGAGAGATGTGGAAGAGACACATAACACCAGTGGCCAATACAGCACCTTCGTTTCAGAACAGTGGGCACCACACCTTCACAGAAATCGTATTTTTCAAGAATGAGGCAAATCTAGCTACCAGTCCTTGTTAAACATACTGAGGGACACTTATGGGACTGGGTAGGGAAGAACCTATGATGCCAACCTTCTTGGAGGGATTTATCAAAAAAGTGGTAGATGTAGGTGGTCCTCATAACCTGTGTAGGCTGCAACTGCCCTATCTGTTTTTTCAGCGATGATATTAAAAAGAATAACAGTCCTTCTGTGAAAGATTTTTCTTAAAATGTCCTGAATCACTTTGCCACAATGGCAAACTACATTTGTAGGCCTCTCAAGTCAAGCATAAGGAAAAACACGTTCACTTCACTGCCGTTACCACTCACCAGGTCAAGGTTCCGAGATCTTCCAATGGAGTAGCAGTAGGTCTACATCTCATCTTGTTGGTATAGGTTCATAATCGTTAATTCAAAGCCCAGCACAAGCTGCGAGAGTCTTTCCTCTTTCCTGGAATATTTTTAGGGTTTATTCTCTCATACTACTGCTTATTTCCCTGCCTCCTATCTCAGAGCCCCGTTCTATGAGAAAACTCACAGAGTGAAAAAGAGACCCTTTATCTGAGAACGTAACTCAAACCCATAAAACACTGTGGCATCTCTGTCTCTCCAGAGTCATGTTTTTTAAATGTGGTGCTTATTGTGATTCCTCATGGAACTTCAGGGAAGAGCAAGCTAAGAAATTGAGCAGCAGCCAATTTATATTTTGAATATAAAATCCAATTTATATTATACAGCCTTTGAAATGGGAATTATACATTATAGGATGAGTTAAACTATCATCTCTGGAAAGAGAAGATTTATATTTGTCCCTAATATATACAGTTACTGATTGACTGGCATAAGTACTTGATTTCTCTTTACTTTTCATTTTCTTATCACCTTTGATTCCAATTATTCTGCCGTCATTCAAACTGTGGCTCAGAATACAGACAGGTAGAAGCAAAAACAAAGTTCATTTAGCATCTAGCTTTGGAAATAAATGTTAATAATGCCAATTTAAACTGCTACAGCTACTGGTTAGCATTTAAGTGACAACATAGACACTGGCTTATTTTGTGAAAGAATCTATTATGAAAAATGACACATCTTTTTAATAACTTACCACAGACCAGTAAATCCTCTTTCAACTTATGAAGAACTCATACTGTTACAAGCTTGTATTTTTGGTAGTTTGTTTTTTTTAATATTTTGGGGGAGGAGGAAGTCAATTACAATCAATTTTCTTTTCCTGCCAGATCATTTTCCTGAAATCTACTGGTAATGGCACAAGTTTAAATCCAGTCAGCATTAATTCCTAATTGTGTCTCAGAAATATTTTTTTCCTAATAGACTGTTTCAGGACTTATACTCCTGCTATAAATAATAATAAAAATGATGAGAACTAGTTTTAAAAACAGAGTAAAATGGCTAAAATGAGGGCTAATAAGATATGAAAACTATCTCAGAGCACATATGAGGTTTTCCTTTGTGTGTAGTCTGTGCCCTGCACAAAGGGGCCCATTTTTATGTTGAGACTTGAATACTACTGTAATGTAAATAGCCAGTACTACCCATTTAAAAATTAGTATTTCCATCATTGCCAGGTTTGCAAGGAAAGCATATTTTGAAATGAAAGACCAGCCTATCTCCAAACCTTTATTTTTCAAAGAATCAAATACCCTGTTGTTAGAAGTAATTTTGCAGGTGTTGAGACAAAACAGTGACAGAAAACAAAAGCTAATAGGTACTCTCTCTAAATCAATATTAGAGAATTGTTTCAGTACAGTGTCCCACAGCTTTCAGGGGAAAAAATCGCCTGTTTGGAGCTGCCAGAATAATAAATTGAAACAGGGGCTGTGACCATAAGCAACAGAGCTGTTAGTGGGGGGTGACAGTAGCACTTTAACACAGACATTGATTCAAATGATAGCTTTGACTTGTAACTGCAGATTGCACCTTAGTAATTTATCACAGACAGGGCGTGAAATGTTACAACGGCTCTTAATGGTCTACACGAAGGTAGGGTAGCCTCTTGAGAAAATGCTGATGAAAAACACTGGTTTTGTGCTTTTATTTTGTCATGCATAAAGACAAAGACAGTTATTGGAGGAAAGTGTTGACAAGTGAAAAGGTGAACCAGGAGTTTATAAGAACAAATGAGTAAGGCGAAAATAACTTCTAATGCCAGATATTTCTTCATAAAAAGAAATAATTTTCCTAGGAAATGCTGAGGATCAACTGCAGCCTAAGTTATATGACCATTAGATATCCAGTATACAGCTATTACAAAGTTGTCATGTGTTTTGCATTCAAAGGGAAAGGTGGAAAGGTGCTTCAGCCCATACTGGAATGTTTCTTTTACAGTTACACAGCTCTATCCCAATTTGATTGAGAACAAATATAATTGATTTCAACAACTTCAAATGAAGTAGGGCTTCAGTAGCATTTGAAATACTGATTAATTCATATGGAAAATAACACAATGGGACAATTTAAACTTTCTGAGCAATAAAATATAAAAGGTGTTTGACGACATAGATCTGGGTGCAATGTAGCAGTCTGAAACTGAAATGCAGGCATTTAAACGCTGACTGCGATTTACTACAGTTCCTAGAGTGGCAATATTGAAAGGCACTTCTGGTTGTTGCCTCTAAAGACAATTTAGATTCACAGTGCACCCTCCCAGCTAAGCAATAACAGAGGAATTTTGTACACCAAAAAATAATATTTAAGCAGTAAGAAGGCCAAGATCATTGAAATTTTTGACACATTTGTTCACTTATAAATTCCTAGCTTTATTTCAAATGCATGTACCTGTTGTGCATTCGATAAAGTACCTTTTACAGGGATAGTTTTGCATTACAATATCTATCATTTGAATGTAAAAAATGTTTCAAATTAATATTCATATTGCAATAGGATAGTGATTGGTTTAACAGCAAAAATAACTTTAACACGAGAAGTCATGGTACCAGAATTAAGCATGTGTTTTGTAGGAGAATGACTTAAACATTCAAATCTGTCAGATTCTGATCCTGATAAATCATAAATGGGACCTTCTCTTTGGACTGAATCAGTTAGGCTCTTGAGAAAAATATGGAATGCTGTTTCCTAAAAGTATGTAGTTCAACATAGCTATAAAATACCTAAAATTTAAAGTATTTTTTTTTCACATATAAATTCAACAGAGTCAACTTCAATGTTAACTTTGATCAGGCTTGTTTAAAAGCCCAAAGCTGCAAATATGTAATTGCATTTAAATATCTCTGTCTGAAGTGCTAATTAATTAGGGATTTTTTCATTTCTGAAAGTGGCATGATTAACAACAAAAAACACATTGCTGAAGGAATGTGGTGAGAATGTAGGTGCCCAGAGACTCAAAGAAAAATTAAAAGTACTTTTTGTCTTTGTGTTTTAAATACTCACTTTGTGGAACTTACGTTGGATCCTTTGTTCTTCTTTTGTTTCGTAATATGGCCCTGCTTTTGCAACACAGTTAGGCACACAGTCTAATTCAAACAGGTGAATAATCTTATAGAGTTTAAAAGGAAATTATTTGTTTTATTGTTTTCCAATATGGTGCATACTTTAGAAACTTTTTATTCCCCACTTTTTCATGACTTCGGTCATGTCTACTTGTGTTTCCAATGAAAACAAGGGATGGGACTCAGCTTCAGTCTGTAATCAACAATTTCTGTGTCTAAATGCGACAAAGATTTCTAAATTTGCCAGTATTCCCCCGAGTAGCTGCAACACTTCAGTTCACTTTAGAGTTGTAGTGCTAGGGCCTAAATCATAGGCCCTGCACTGAAGTTGACCTATAGATGAACTTCACAACCCCAGACTATATAACATTAATCACATATGTGATGTATTAATAATCTATTTTAGCATTTATATATATAGTTATATTCTAATGCCAATCTCTAAATCTTTGCTGTAAGACTAAATGTGCAATGGGAACCAGCAGGGTGATTTTTCTTTAGCTAAAGGCCAGGTACAAGGCTGGGAAAACTAGCTGCCTCTTGCTTTGTTAGAAGTATGTTACAAGACCGTGAGACCAGAGGTCTGGCTTGAGTGACACATATGTGATTAAGGACCGAAATGGATAGGGAGACTCTCTTGTGTTCTTCCTTTAGCCCTGGCCAGGCTGTGGGAGGAATCCAATGGAGTGAACAACACCAGATGTTGCTGTGTTCAAAATTCTGTAACATTGTTTATTTAATAGTATAAAAGCTGGACCCTCTTGCAGTGACTTCAGAGCCCTCCCCTACGAGTGGACGCACTGCGTAGGATTTCCCAATTGCCGGGATGGTTCTCCAGAATTCTCGCTGCAACAGGGGCTCCCCAGCGACTGCAGATTTGGATGATGATATTAGGGTGATTGGTGATGTATCTTTCTTAATAACTATCACTAACTGCATATAGTAATTGTTAGGTTCATTAGAGTATAACAAGCTTGCCTTGCCTTATTCTCGTAATACTTTGAAATAGACAGCCAAATAAGCTTATCCTTCTGTTGCTGCCTGTGTCCCTTTTCTGCAGGACCCACCCCTTCCTCCAAGGGCCAATTAGCAAAATGAGAGTGAATGACTCTACAGACTTTATTTTTGCTTCGGCAGTTGATACAGCTTCCCAGAAGTCTCCATATGCCTTCTCAGAAAACTACAATACCTCACCTGGCCTTCAGGTACTAGTACAACATAGCATGGATCAGCCAAGGGTTCCTGGTCATATCTACCAGGCCCTTATGGATACCTTGGGCACCATGGGGTATCTCAGATGGCCCTGGCTGCTTATTTAGAGGCAATAGAATCAAATTCTAGATCTTTGTTGATAGTAATGGGAGCTTAGATTGTTCATTCACATGTATGCACTCATCTGTAAAGAGTGAAATTCAAGGCTTTACCATCTGCAGCTGAATTCCACTTGAAAAAAAATGCGTTCATATTCTATATGTGCCTGTTTCCCCATGCACTGCTCCTCACTGCTCTGATCTTTGGAAGAAGTTAATCAACTTCTACAAAAACTGACAGTAGTGTCTACATTTCAAAGGCTATGTCTACATTATGAGGGCAAGAAGTGAGTATACAGCAGCTCATGAGAATTTTTCCTTACCTTCATAATTCATATTTGGAAGTTTAAATGTGTTTAAATGTGTTTAAATGTGTTTAAATGTGAAATGGGATTTCAGTTCAAGAAAATCTGCCCACTTGGACAACAGTAACATTAGAGCTGTTCTAGAATGTAGGAAAAACCAAAGTCCCTATAAAGTCTGGAGAAATCTGGTAGCCTTAGTGAGAGTTTTATATTCTCCAAGACATGGTAAAATATTTTACTGAGAACTTAAACTTCATTTGACAGGGGAAATCTGCATAGTAGATTTTTTTTTGAGTGCCCTAACTATGAGCAAAGCTTATTAAAAAGTAAAACAGCATAGTCAGTCACAAGGCAGATATTCACAGGAAAACAAGAGTTATCAAAATAATTGATAGGTTATCACAAGTTTCCTGATATTTCTATTGATGTATTTGGCATCTGTAGACCTTTTCATTGTTTTTTTTTTCCCTTTCTTTCCCTGTCCTTTTAATACTGCATTTGAAGCAGACCTTCAGTTTGAAAAAAATAGTAATTACATTTTAGTTAAAAATAAGTAAAGCAAGTGAAATTATAGAAAAAAATCTGTCTGTTCTTATAACTGTTTTAATGTAAATCTAATTTAAACAAGTGTCTCTTCTCAAGCAGTCCTTTTTAAAAAGAATCTTGTGTTCTTTATTGTTCCTTAAGTTTACACTTCATACAGTACCTTTATCTTCTTCACTGAATTCTTGCAAATGATATTACTTTCACTTTTATTTCTGTCTGTGAATATATATAGCCTCCTTTGTTTAGTTGCAGCTAATTCATTTTCCTGCTTCCTCTGCACTTGTTCTGCTTGCAGGTTTTTACTTAGACACATTCTGTGAGCACTGGAATCATCTCCATCCTTGTAGTGTTGTCATAGATACCCACAGAACCATTTATTGTTGGAAAAATGTAGAGAAATAGTTGCCCAGTGTTCTCCTCTTTCCTGTTTATCTTTTAATTCAGAATGGTCCAATCAATGGCTCGTTCCCATCTAGCCCATGACATCTGCTAATGAGGGGAATGTCCATTCAACTGGCAGATGTGGCACAAACAAGACAAGATTCATTCTATCCCTGCTCATAGACCAGTCTGAAAGCCAGGGTGTATCTGTCCCTTTGAAAGCGCAGATATAACTCCTGTTACATCTGGTCCTATAAACCCAAAGCTACTAAATTTTACCTTTGGAAACCTTTGTATTTTTCATTGTTTTCAGAGGGCTGGGAGGGTGGGAATCTGGGACCTTGGAGCTCTGCCAACCTCTGTTGTCTCTGTTAGAACTACAGTGTCCTGCAGAAAAGACTTCAATGCTCTTTTTTTTTTTTTTCCCCAAAACCAGCAAGAGCTTAGTGGTTAGAGCCTTTCTCTTCTACTCTAGCTGGAGTTGCCCCAGGTCCTAATCTCAGCTGCAAATGCAGAATTTATTTTATCTGATGCCTGCAACTAGTTGGTTTTGTTCATTTAGCCTGCATATTGCGTACAGTCTTGCCATGACATAACACCTGAGAAATTCATGTTAACGTTAGCAAAGATCCTTTACACTGCTGTACAAACTAATTTTGTAGTACATTTACAGAAAAACCTCAAACAAAGACCATCTCTTCAATTACTGCAACTGGCAATACATCACAACTGAGTAAATTCACGTAAATATGAACCAGAGGAGAAAAGAAATCCCTTTGCTGCTCTGTAGAAAGGATAAAACCCCCACGAACCAATATTATAGGTAAGTCCTGATTCCATTGGACATAACAAGAATTTTAACCTTGACTTCCATTATAAGTCAGGCTTTCACCCTTTACTGCTAAAAGTAATTTAAACTTAATTTAAGAGCATCTTCATAGTGAGAGAAGTGCAAAAAGATCTCTGCGTAATGGCAGAGTGTGATTTCATCTTAGAAAAATTTCTAGCCTCTTTGTTGTTAGGCTATTATTGTTTAAAAAACAAATCAAACCAAAACAAAAATTTGCTTTTATGCCCCGAAAAAAATTTAGTTCAACATATTCTAGTCTTAAGCTTTTAGCAATATGACGACTGCAGCTTAAACAAGCAGGCAGAGAAGTCTCTCTCAAGTTGCCAAAACTCAGTAACTGCACTGAGGAAACATTTGTTTTTAAACTCCTGAAGGACTGCCTTTCATGTGCAGTTTGAATAACTAAATGCTGCTTCTCTGTAAGATGGGATTGACTGGAGTCTTTAGATAAAACTGTTTTGCCCAGCTTCTGAGGTACATATCCTGTATCAACTGAATACCATCCTCCAGGAAGAGATGCTGTAGAAAAGGCTCTCACTATGAAGCCTCTCTACAGCATCTATATATAGTTTGGAAAGCTTGTTGCAAATGAATAGTGCTATAGAATTGTGAAATATAAATAATCACCATAATTAATGTGCTGTGCTCTTGCTGCAGCTCTCAGTTCAGAAACTTATCTCTGTTAGGATATTTCTGCATCCCATATTGTCTGTATTATTCCCACACTGCTCTGGTAAAGTTGCTTGACTTTGTTCAGGCTTGACACTGAACGCTGCACAGAGTTCTCTCATCAAATAAATTTAAAGGGATAGATCAAAAAGTTTTGATTAAACAAAGCTATCATCAAATAAATAACATTTTGTTTGCCTGCATGTGCACTGTTCCTTAGCCATTTTCAAAAACAGTTTGTGTGGAGAGTTCAAGAGGTTCTTTTCTCCCTTTTATAGATAAGGAAACTGAGGTATAATGAAGCAAATTTCTGGAGTTTTCTGGTAGTGACAGTTTGGGAATAGTGTTCAAACAGGGTCCAGTATTCAGAGCTTTTAGAACTTGCAGCAGTTATTAAGCTCAGCAGGAGCTTTTGGACGTACTGGACACCTTGAATTCTTGTGCTTTTAACACTGCTTATCTGCCTTAGTATGGATGAGAGCAGTCATGCTGTTTAATTCTACTGAGCTGGAAATCACAGTGCTGACGCTTGATTCAGCACCAGCATTTGATCATATCCTTACATACCTATCTACACTCATTTGCTCTGAGTTAAGAGGGTGACTACACCGGAAGCTTAGTACCTAGGAAGCACAATTTCACTGTTCCTTGTCTATCATCCCATCTAATATGTTCCCTTGAGAAGGCAATGAGAGATATAGTGTTGTTTTACTAAATCTCTGCGAGAGTATAATCAGTCACCCATGCATATGCAAAAAAAGTCACCCTTCTTAATTCTTCTCCTAACTCACTTGCTCAAGAGGTCTTTTTTTGGAAGAATTGGTTGATCTTCCTGTTTGTAAATGAGCTGTTAGTGTTACTTCATGCCAGCTACATTTACCTAGCTCAATTTAATTAATTTCTTTTCCTGCAGAGCTCTGCTCAAAACCACTTTCCCTTTCTCCATGGATTCCTATGGCAACTAAAGAAACCAGGAAGATGATGTCAATATCTACATTCATGGATAGGAATACCTGGGTTATCATTTGAGTCAACTTCTCCCCAGTAAAGATGTGTGAGAGAACAGGACGAACAGCAGAAAATCCCTGAGAATAGACTGTGATGTGAACTCAACTCTTGGAATTAGAAATACTCAGGAATTAGAAAATTCCCCTTGGAGTCCTCCTGAATCAGCCAGACCCCAACAAGCTTATTATCTCAGAGTGAGTATAAGTTCCATGAGATGGTGGAAGAAGAGGAAGAGGCAGTCCCAGAAAGCAGCCCTCTGAAAACACGTGACAATCTCTCATCAAATGGCTGGATGCAGCAGGACAGTGGTTACTGACAAATGCACAAGATTTAGAAGATACATAATGATAATCAGAAGCAAAAAGTGAAAAAGACACTTTTGGTATCTCAGTGACTTGTCTGTTATGCTTTATTTATTAAATATCATTTTGCATCTTGTGATTCGCTCATTTATTTCATATTTTCTCCTCTATTCGTTTTAGACTTCAGATACTAGATACAAAATAGGAACTCCTTGCATTTCAAACATTGTGGAAAATTAACACCCATTGATCTGCAAGAGAGGACAAAAGCAATATTACCTAAAAATTTCCCCCCCTAATGAAGGGGAAAATCAAGAGAACATAAGTGATACAAAAAATCAAAATTACTCTGTGTGACCATTTTTATTTAAAATTTTCATTAATAATGAAATAATGGAAATACAAAAGGTACTGCCACAGAGACACAAAGTTAAGAGGCATTGTTTATACAGAGGAAGATTAAGAAAGGAAAAATTAGCTAGTAGGCTGCAATGTCTAAACTGAAGTGAAAAATTTGAACAGTACAAAATAGAAGGCTGTGCTATTAGGAACTAATAAGAATTTCTGGCAGTAGCTGGGAGCTTAATATACAAAAAAGATGATGAGGATGTAGATGTACTTGTTAATCACAAGCTACTCATATAAGCTGAGCATTTCCATAGTACAGCTGGGAACAATGTGCAGACATAAACACAGAAATCTATATATTAGGGTACAGATTTAGAAATTAATGCAAGGCAACAGATAACACTGGTGGACTGAAGTTGCTGGTGCTGAGGTTCCCTGCATCTTTTGTGTAGGGAGCTTGGGGAATTACGTTTTCTTAAGTATAGTTTGATGAGCTTGATCAAGCATACCTCTGCATGTATGATAAAGCTTGGGATAAGAGGCTCTCTCATATATATCTTCCTCTTTTATTTCAGGTCACTCTAGGAATCACTGCGGTTTTCATACCCATGTACACACGGATGATGTTAACTTGTCATTGTCTGTCTGGAGACACTAGAGATATTAGAACCAAAATCAAACAAAAAAAAAGCAACAGGATTTTCTGAACCAAATTGCTACTTTGGACACAGAGTAAGTCAGTAATAGTGGATTTTTATTGTATTTACAAGCAACAGGCTTCATTATATAAAGCAAAGAGGGGAAGGACATGCTGATCTTTCAAGGTTTTTATAAATCTTTGAACATGAGACAGAGTACTTCTTAAGAGCCTCCTTCAGACAAAATCAGGTGTCTCCTGGGGAATGGAGAAGCAAAGCAGTCAGATGAACTACTTTTCATCTAAAGTTTAGGATGTATTCCTTGACAATTGCTGATATAAGGCAGGATCTAGAGTTACTGGGAGGAGAGGTGGGGTTTCACCCCAGTTGCTTATCAACTCTTCACCTGACAATGTTTTCTGGTCCATTTTCTGAGAAAAGAAAGTCCATTCAGGCAGGTTCCAGCCATGTACAAGCTGTATGACTCCGCATTTATGCTCCCTGGATCACCTAGGACCACTCACTGCACCTTTTCAAGCCCCTGCAGTGTCTGTCCCAGAAGTTATGGAAACAACAGCTATTTCAGTGACGTCTAAAAATAACATGAAGAGTAAAAATAATAAATATATAGGCAGTAGAGATATAGATATTGTTATATTGTTATAGACATATATTTTTAGTGATGATGCCTAAAAATAACATGAAGATTAAAGATAATAAAGACATATATAGATATAGCAATAGCTACAGATTGCCATAGATATCGTTATAGATTATATAGAGATATTTAGATAAATAGATATATAGATACAGTTGATATACCACAATAAATTTGGAAGTCTGATCGCAAGTCCTCACAGAGAAAAGGATGACCTTAGGGTGATGCAGTTATGTCACACAAAAAAAACCGTGACAAAACAACAAATATAATTTGTCCAGCGTCCTATGTCTAGTGAGGGGCTGAACTGAGAATAGAAGCTGTGTACTGCACCACCTATTGTCCTTCTGGGTAGGTGGTTCCTCTCTCCTCCCTTTTTATTTCCCCAGTTCTTAATCACAGCAAGGGAGGAAGATTTAAATCTACATTTAAGTTTTACAGAAGGAAAAAAATATCTCTTAAATAAATATAATTTAACTGCAATTTGGTTCCACAGTTCTGAAGGCTCGTGCTAAAGAATCACATTTCCAATCTCTGTGTCATACTGTATATTAAATATAGGAAATCAGTCTGAGATGTATTATTGGTTTAAGAGAATCCATGTACAATTACTTTTTTAAAAATTACAACAT
This sequence comes from Apaloderma vittatum, assembly GCF_000703405.1. Taxonomy (NCBI): domain Eukaryota; kingdom Metazoa; phylum Chordata; class Aves; order Trogoniformes; family Trogonidae; genus Apaloderma; species Apaloderma vittatum. The sequence continues at coordinate 1,450 of NW_009703323.1, read as the reverse complement.
ACTTCAAAGTGTAATAACTGTGCCTCTTTATAGAAATAGAGGTTATAATCTAGCCATTAAAATTCCATAACCAGCTGCTTGCACCTATTCACATGCATGAAACACTGCAGAGCTCCCAGTTATTTTTTTATTAAAAATTGCCACTTTAAGGCTCCTGCAGAGAGTAATTTCCTTGGAAAGTTACTTCATCTAAATAATATTTAAGTATGCCACAAAGAATATCAACAAAGACAAACTGACCTACATCTCAATGTAATCAAACGTTCATTTATTAAACTGAGGAAAATCTGATCAACATGGAATGACTTGAAGTTCTCTCAAAAGAATCTAGAAGACAGAATTGAGGAGAAACTCTGAAAAGGTACAATTTTTAAAAAATAGAATCAGGTCTGATCTGAGTTTCTGCAGGAACACACAGCTATTTGTAAGAATAAAATTAGACAAAAGACTGCTGTGAACACAAGGTGATTCATAGCACTTTTGTAAAGGATAACTAATAAGATTACTCCACAGTAATTTTAATATATTTAGAGAACTGACCTGAAACCTAGTGTCCAGAATAAATGTGGCTCAAGTCTTTCTTGTATCCTGATCATATCTGTGGGTTTTCCAGACAATGGGTTACATTATTTTGTATATAACACTGTATTGATTATCCTCAGAGAAGATTTGGGTTCTGTACATCATAAAAAAAATAATCTGAAGAGTTTACAATTTGAATACACTGAAATTCCAGGTAATTTGCACAGAAAAGCTGTCAAACTTCTTCCCTGTTTTGCTAGACTGGGGAACATTGCTATTACTGCTACGTTTGTTTCTAGTTTGACCTTGGGAAACTAGAAACCAGGTTAGAAAAGCTAAAGCCCTGACAGAATCAAATCCGGCCAGGGACAGAAAAGGATTCTGCAGGTATGTGAAAGAAAAAAGAAAAACAGATACAGATGATGTGGTTACTGAGGATATGGAGAAGTACTCAGTCTTCACTGATAACCACTTGAGCCACACCACCCAAGTCACAGAGGGTGTCGACTGGGTCCGGGAGAGTGCAGAATCACCCAGGGTAGGAGTAGATCAGGTCCAGGAACACCTGGAGAACCTCAAGGTGCACAAGTCCATGGGACCTGATGAGCTACACCCACAGCTCCTGAAGGAACTGCCGGCTGAAGTTGCTAGTCCACTAGCCATCATATTTGAGGAGTCATGGAAATCCGGTGAAGTTCCCACAGATTGGAAAATGGGAAACATCACCGCCATTTTTAAAAAGGGAAGCAAAGAAAACCCAGGGAACTACAGACCAGCCAACCTCCCCTCTGTGCCAGGTAAAATCATGGAGCAAGTCCTCCTGGTATCTGTACTAAAGCACATGAAAAATAACAATGTGATCAGTGACAGCCAACATGGCTTCACTAAGGGGAAATAGTGCCTGACTAATTTGGTGGCCTTCAATGAC
>NW_009703322.1:0-480 GCF_000703405.1 Apaloderma vittatum | reverse complement strand
TTGAACATGTTCTGTGGTTGAAGTTACTGGGTTAAACGTGGTCAATGTGGTTGACCATCCATGGTTGAACATGCTTCGTGGTTGATGTTCCACGGTTGAACATGTTCCAGGGTTGACTCTGCATGGTTTAACATGCCAGTTGCTTGGTTGAACATGTTCCATGGTTCAAGTTCCATGGTCCAACAAGTTCCCTGGTTGGTTACTCAGTTAAACAAGTTCTGTGCTTGAAGTTACTGGGTTAAGCATCTTCCATGGTTGACTCTATGTGGTTGAACATGCTCCATGGTTGAAGTTACCAGGTTAAACATCTTCCAGGGGTGATCTTCCATGGTTGAACATGCTCCATGGTTGAACACATTCCATGGTTGAAGTTACTTGGTCAAACCTCTTCCATAGTTGAAATTCCATGGTCCAACAAGTTCCATGGTTGAAGTTATGTGGTTGAACGTGTTCCATGGTTGAAGTTCCTGGGTTAAACAT
>NW_009703321.1:0-7914 GCF_000703405.1 Apaloderma vittatum | reverse complement strand
GCCTCAACAATTCTGTGATTCTGTGAATCAGAAAATAGCAATATACACCCTCTACTGAAGGCAAAGAAGAAACACAGTGTAAAACAGATGACATTCATCAGCTCTGTACCTGTTTGTTCAATTTTGTGTAATCCACAATTCCTATTTACTGTGCTATTTACAAGCACTTTTCACCAAAAGAATACCAAGTTAAGTAAGGATGCCAGAAGATGGGTAGGATTGTTTGAGGTAGCAGAATGGCTCCTAACTTGCCATTGCCTTTGACAGCATTGTTAGTTTCTCTGTTTTTTTCACATGTAAAATTAACAGGGCACATTTTAAGGACCTCTGTGAGGTCTAGTACACTAAGATGTGAGCAGAAATACTCTCATTAGAAGGTAGAAATTTTCCATGCCTGTGTATGAAGATGGAATACCCTTGGTCATGACTAAATGGAGCAAGACCAAGTCTGGAAATTTTATGGTGGGAGCTGCTGACTCTGATTTACTAGTGCAACCTGCCCTGGGAGCTGGCAGAGCTTACCGTGGTGCTCTAGAGGGATGGTATTGGGCACAGCATGGCTGACCAGCACTACCTATTTTCATAGCACTTCACCAAAAATATTTCTTTTAAACGAATGAATTTTACCATGCCTCCTGTACGCCTGTTTTGTTCTGCGTTGGTGTTCTCCCTGCACTGAGCAAAATGGAATTATCAGTATGCCCCTGCAAGAAAATTGGAATGTGATAACTCCCCAGAAATGCTAAGACTTGTTACTGGTTCTCAGAGAATGGTTTGAACCCTGATCTGCAGATTTCTGCTTCTTGACCTGTAAGAAAGTGACTGTTCTTTATGCTTTAACCTTTGAAACTGGTTGTGAAATAGTAGGTTACAGTGAGTAGGCACATACTGACAGTGTAATATGCTGTTGAGAGGGGTCAACCTTCTATTAACAAACTGTCCTAAATGGCCAAATAGCATTTTTCTTTTGCCGATATTCAAGATATCTGCAAAGCATGTTAATTAAGGAATGTCTAAATGGTATACTTTCAATTTATAACAACTGATGCAGAGAGGTGAGAAAGCACCCCTGTTGTGTTAATTTTCCCCATGAATGAAACCTTGTTTCTATGTTAAGTAATTTGTTAGAATTTGACTTAAAACTTCTGAAGTTTCATATCACCTCAGACTCAGAAATCGTTGCACAGTGAATAGTTCTAGTCAAACATGCCATCAAAATAATACGGCTTCCTAGCAAAAAACTTTGCATCTGTGAAGCTCCGGTATTGAAGGTAATGGTTTGAGAGAATGCAATTTTAAAACATGGAAATATTATGTAAAATCAATAGATGTACAGGGTGCTATTTATTTCTCTGATGTTTCAAGTTGTTTTCTTAATCTATCTGCAGCAGGTGTTAAATTCTACTAAGCCAGTGAAAAAATAGAATTAAATATTTAATTTAATGTGTCTATCAATTATACAAAATTTGCTTATGAAATGTTGAAGTGTCTTTTAAGAGATTGCAAGTAGGAACACTAGTTAGAAAATCTAGTCTCTTAACAGAAACTTAATATAGATGTGGAAATAAACTAAGCATGATCTTAGGGTTGTAGATTCTGAAATTTTTTTGTTGCTTTCTAAGGTGGCAAGGTCTAGTGACCGTGCCTCTCTAATTTGAAGGTATATGCTCATGACAGCAAAAATTAGACTTCTAAAGAGAAAGATGTAGAATGTAAAAATACACTAGGAATATGTGATCGTGAACATCAATAAATTAAGGAAGGTTTAGATTAGATATTAGGAATAATTTATTTACTGAAAGGGTTATCAGGCATTGGAATGGGTTGCCCAGGGTGGTGGTGGAGTCCTGTCCCTGGGTACTGAAGGTATTTAAGATTCGTGTGGATACAGTTCTTAGGGATGTGGTTTAGCTGAGGACTTGTCAGTGTTGGGTGAATGATTGAACTCAGATGAACTTAAAGGCCATTTTCAATCTAGGTGGTTCTGTGTTTTAGAACACTATGGCCACTCATTTGAATAAACCCATTTAATCATAAGGAACAGGGATGCAGGGGAAAACAAAGAAGCACGACAAGAAATGGACACAAACATAAGTGAACTTTCTGAGAAGGTAGCTGGGTTACTTGGAGCATGTCTCACAGGCTTTCTGCGCTCCTTGTTGCTGAAGTGCAAACCGTGTTGGGAAGATGTTGAAAAGAATGGAAGATGTTCCTTTCTTTGTTACTCTACTTTGGAACTTCATCCCCTGGGAAATGCTCCTGATTTATATATTTTTAAATTCCTTTTCTGAAATGGTACCTTTTAATTTCGGCACCTCTCAGATAAGGCAATTTCTGCTTTGTAGTTACCAGATACAATAGCTTTCCCAGAGCTGTCCGTAATAGTCTGTTTTTGAGAGAATTTTTTCAAAGACAAAGGTGACAGCAAAGTCCATAGTCTTCATTGCAAGTCAAGAGGGATCTGACATCTGATTGTCATTTATACCTTTGATGTTTCTTTCCCTCTAGCATTTGTGCTATAAAGTGATTTCCCTGCAGTGTGCAGCTGCAGCTGATTTCTCGAGTTGAGTTGTCCCTAAATCTAAGATGTAGAAAAGTTTCTTCCTTGATCGTGCCAGGACTTCTTAAGCAAAAAGCCTTCCTTCCATCACCTTTGCAGTTACACTGCCAATCCAATGTCCAATTTACCAGACTATCCCAAGCATTGCAGAGGTTAAGTCCTGTAGTTAATAAAGAAGATTAGTTAATTCATCTCTTAATGGACCAAAAAGCAAAGAGATTACGATGTTCCATATTCTGTGCAGCACGTTAAACTTAAATTATGCAATACAAAGTTATGAATCATGTATCTTCGTGCTGGTCCTGGAAAATGGATGTGTAGAGACCTCAAGGGAAACACAAAGCCGTGTGCATAAATGGAGCTTTGAAACAAACCTGAGCCCCAGGATGTGAAAGCAGCTTAGTGGGGTGTGATGGAAGGGGGTGCTTCTCATGTCTTCTAGTCCCCAGTAAAAGGAGACACAGCATTTTCAGGTGGTGCTCTGATAACAAGATGTCATATACACGCTGCTGATAGCTAACTGGTTACATTTATGTTGTGATTATGTGCTGTGTTTGCAGCTGCTCTGGATAATGTGAGCAAATGTAGCTTCCCAGCAGTTGCTTGGTTGCCAGTTGCAGCCCAGTTGCAGTTTCGAGGTAGGCTCCTCCAGGAACTTCAGCTGGATGGACCCTGTGCTATTGTAATGATGCCTGGGTTAGAATTACAGCTTCCTTAGCTTTAGATGGACTGTCTCCAGACTGTACTGCAGAAATTCTGGTTTGTTGCTTAGAAGTAAACACACAAAAATTCCTAGTAAAATGAACTGAACTACTCTGTGCTTTTGAACAACTTCTTGGCAAGTTCATTTGCAGGGACTTGCTTGTGTTAGAAATTAAGAACTGAAGGCAGGAGAAAAACCTAGGAGGAAAGTAATATATTTTTTGGCTGAAATGTTGAAGAGATTAAGCAAAAAAAAAAGTGAGGGGTAAAGAGAAGCCTTTAGATTTGAAGGATTCCTCTGCCTTTTTTACTGTCTTAAGAACACAAAATTTTGGAGTGAAACACAGGAACAAGCAGAGCACTTTGCAACCTGAAAATGCTGCAGATGAGAGCAAATAATTATTAATTAGTAACACTGCTGCATTTTGTTACTCAGAAATAATTCAGAGAACGGTCTACCAGTTGAGGTTATTGTTTAATGTCTGCCCATGAAAGACGGAAGCAGGAGAGGATCTGAGATTATTTGAGTGGAATTTTTAGATGGTGGAAAGTAAAGGGAAGGTAAGAACAGAATCCATTTAAGTTGGAAAGAAGCAACTGATACGACATTTGAGGTATCACTGAAGCCTTCTGTGTTATTCACGGCTGTGACTCCGGTATAGCTTGTAGGTTTCCTATGCTTTCATTTGCTAAATTAGGTGGGACATCACATAAAGAGTAAAGTAGTCAGTGAAACATAGAAAGGTTTAGATCATCATGATCATACAAAGTTTGCAGACGCCTTTCCACAAAATGCGAGTTGCTACAGCACTGATTTTTATGTTAATTTACTAGTGAATAATTTAAAAAGACCTGTTTATTTTTTAATAAAAAGGAAAGATATAAATCGACTGAGTGTTCCTAATGTTACTTACAGCTGCCATTGAGCAGATGTTAAGGATTCTTAGTGGTATGCTAGACTAAAATAAGTTTTATGAATAAACAAACAATTTCTTTTTACTACCAACTCTTTCAAGCTGATTCTCTCCCAAATTCACAATAAATGGCTTTTTAAAGTCTCCTCATGAATAATTACCTTTCTTGTGCCGCTTTTTTCTAGGCACTTGGATTTTAATTACAATGATGAACTGTTTTAATAAGTTGTTAAATAATTTTATCATTTTAGGTCTGAATCCATTTGACGTTTCTCTTTGACTTCATTGGTTCCTGGGATTTTAGTCCTTACAATTCTTGCTAATTCAGTTGATATTGCGTTTTACTCTCCTTTATAAATTCACACTGGAGAAACAAACAGCATGCAGCAGCATCTTTTTCTTCTGAAGTCTACGCACATGCACCCACCTTAGCTTGCTGGTTAACAACAATCTCCTATTACTAGTAACCATTTTGTTTAACTCAATAGTTTTGATCACACTAATTTTGAAAAGATAGGTAATTAAATGGAGGCAATGTGTTTGTTACTTTGGGCTAATGTCTGGAGGCCTCAAAGCACTGTGCAGATGTCTAGCGAATACTGTTGATAGATAAGGGGTATGCAGCACTGCAATACTGCACTTCAGACCAGTGTTTTCTAATGTAAATAAATACTTATTAGATACCTTTGTATGTGATTTGATGTAGAGAAATGCCAAACATCTAATTCCTTGTGACTTCAGCTGTGATTCAGAATCTGTGAAAAACAGATGCTTTATTGAAATGTACGCATTGCTGTCAGGATAGGGTAGAGAAAGAGCTGAGTGACAAGTTTTTTAAACTTCCTGATTTTTAATCTCATGGCATGATCAGGATTTACCAAATTAAAAGTGACTGCTATTAAAAACAAAAGCTACACAGATAGTGTTTAAACTTTCATACTTTTCTTTCAGATTGTGTGTGTGAAACATGAAACATGGTACTATGTCTCATGATCCCACTCCTGACACTGAATAATTGGGAGTCATTACAGAAAATATTAATACCAGTTTAGATACTGTTAGAAGCCATAGTTGTAAGTGTGGATCTTGCAAGGTTTGCCTGTATCATGTTAGAGTCTGTCTGTTTGCATTATCAGTTTCTTTGGGGTCCAGTGCAGCCTTGGGTGGTTTTGCTTAGTGTGATGCTCTGTGTGACCAAAACAGAGCAAGCTTGGGACCAAGCTCTTTTCCCTAAGAAAGACATAAAATGTACTGTCTCAATGAATAGTGACATTTAATAACTTGTCACTAAATACCTATGAGAATATATATACAAAGAGAGTTTGGTACTAAATTTCTTTCATTCCCTGTATTTTATTAAAAAGAGTGGAATGTCAAAGTATAAAATGATAATATATGCTTGGTGTAGGTTTTTAAAAATAGAAAACCTATATATAAAATGTAGATTTGAAGATTGAAATCTTCATTTTGCCAGTGGACTAATAAAAAGTGGATTTCTGTTATTTTTAACCAAAACACAGGGAGTGTTTTAATCAGATTGTTCATACTTTTGGTTTGAGAAGCTCACTGTGATTGCAGTCTGTGGCCAAGTCAGCACACAGGCTATTGACAAATGGCAGTGGAGAAACAATGCCCCAGCATATTAAATACCTTTTTATGAGTTGCTGTGTATTTTTGATGGCACTTAAGGGTCTTTTTGATTTCCTTCATTTTTTTAAAGTAGTGTTCAGTAGATTATTATGCCTGAAAAGTCTGAATGAATTTATCAGCAACATGCCTTCATAAAGCATCCCTTGGAAATAAAATTGTTAGTTTTGCCATGTAAGCATCATTTATAATACAGCAGAGGGAGAAAAGATTTCTTAAAAATTCAGAAGTGTGTTTTTCACTGACCCCCAGCAGAGAAGTATCTCCTGGTTGGAATGTGACTGCACAGTCAGGGGTTTTGGCTGGTTTGGGTTTTTTTGGGTTTTTTTTTTGTTTTTTTTTTTAATTGAAGGGGTCTGGCAAGATTTTTGGTATTCAGGCTACCTGAGGAGCTAGAAACCCTGTAAAACAACACTACTGACAGTGGTGAAAACATGCCAGTACCTGGAAGTTCTCACCCGCATTGCAGCCTACACACGTGGGCTTTTACAGTTTTGCAGATGTCAGATTGTCACAGTGTGGAATGAAAAAGGGAACATTCTGAGGGGCAGAAACTTCTGGGAAGCAGGAGCTGCAAGTGAGATTGGTACCTTTTTAAAAAAGCCATAGCTTGCCATTTTACTACACTGCCTTATGTGTAGTTCGGTTCTTCCAGGGTGTTACCCTTGGATATTTGTGGCATCAGGAGAATGACCATCACCTGCACCCAAGAAGTCCATGACAGAATCAATGTGTTTGTAAGTTGACTGTACTGAAGACTTTCAAGTATCATAAAAATTAAACTAGAAGTGCTTAACATTTTTCTAGTAATGGCGTGGTTACTGGAAGTGGAATGTTCAGCCTTCTATGCAAGCCCCTAGGTAACATATTCTACCTGATTTATAGAAGCCAGGAGGACAAAAAACAAACACTGATGAGACTGGTAAGATCTGGCACCTTATTTTTTTTTTCTTTCAAGCAAAACCAAAAGCTCAACATTGGCTGCAAAGTGGTCTTGGGAAATGCCTTTGATACTGGAAATCCCCCCCAGTGCTGAAGCCTCTACCTGTGCGAGGTGCGTTTTTATGTGTAAGGAGCAGTGTGGAAGAGGGGCTGATGCTGGTGGTTTGTCCGCTGCATGACAAAGAGGCTGGATGCTGGGCAGATTCTTACTGTGGCATTAAGATGTGACTTCTAATCTTAAAAATCAATCCAGCCTTTCTCTGGGTTAGAGTCAGAACAGTATCTTAGAGTGCTTTTATCATGAGATGTTGAAAAACACTCAAAATAACATTGAAGTGTCATGATTTTTGGCTATATTATGTATGCTTTTTTAAAAAAATCTTTAAAATTCATAGCACCTTCTTGATAAAGTAGACTGATTTTCTACTTGCTTTGTCCACTGTGGAGTGTTTCCACATGGATTTTAAACTGCTGTTTCTTCAATTTGGGTAATTTTGTTACAAGCTGATAGACAATGCATAAGCATACCTGAGTTTTAATGTTAACATATTTGTTTCAAAGTTTCCATCAACATTAAAAAGCACAAAGCTAACTGTGGTTGCTACAATATGGTATGCAGTGTGCCATGCAGTGCTATGATTCAAAGCAGTCATGCATATTTATTATTCTCTTCCAAACTGTGGTGCTATTATTGGTAGATATATTAGGGTTTTAGCCTCAGACCTTAATATGTTGTGTACTGGACAACATTTTGAGAAACTTGGACATATTGATCCAAACCCAAGAATACCAAGAGGGGAAAAAGCCTGACCTAGATCAGTGCTGTTTTAATTGTATCACAGTTTAGGATAATTTATCATTGTTTAGATTTGTTTAAACAAGTAAGTGATGCAATGAAATTTAGTGTTTGTAAAGGAAGCTTAATGGGTGAGATTTTCGAGCCAAGTCTGATTTCTCCCACATCATTTTACTTTTTCACTCAGCCCAGCAGGAACGTGAGGCTCAGTGCTAAGAACATAAGTGTCTGCATCTAATCTGAAAGGAGAGGCGAACCTTTATGTTCTTCCATAAAGGAGCAACAACCTGTTTTAGCAGGAACCTGTGTATTACTGGTAAATCACAGAATCATAGAACTGTTGAGGCTGGAAA
>NW_009703320.1:1765-1993 GCF_000703405.1 Apaloderma vittatum | reverse complement strand
GTAAAAGTTTATCATGAGGAAGACCTACAGCTTTCATACCTGAAGACCCCTGCCCAAGACCACCAGGAGGCACTGCACAGGTGTCAAGAGGAGGAGCAGCCGACCACCGGAACTTTTTAGGATAGCTCATGAATATTATAAGCATCTAAGGAATATGTAACTTTCTTTGCATATAACCAAGGTATCTGCCCGTGCACGGGTGCAGCTGTGGTATGAGCACTCCTTGGC
>NW_009703320.1:0-1739 GCF_000703405.1 Apaloderma vittatum | reverse complement strand
AATCACTTAAATTCTAAATTGGCTCCTGGGTTTTATTCCCTCAATTTATAACAATCTCCCTTATGAGGAAAGGCTGAAGGAGCTGTGTCTCTTTAGCTTGGAGAAGAGGATGCTGAGGGGTGACCTCATTCATGTTTATAAATAATGTCAAGGGGGAGTGACAGGAGGATGGAGTCAGGCTTTTTTCAGAGATGTCCGGTGACAGGACAAGTGGCAATGGATACAAGCTGGAACATAGGAGGTTCCACAAAAACATTAGGAAGAACTTTTTCACTGTCTGGGTGATGGAGCACTGGCACAGGCTGCCCAGGGAGGTTGTGGAGTCTCCTTCTTTGGAGACATTCAAAACCTGCCTGGACACGTTCCTGTGTGACCTACTGTAGGTGATCCTGCTCTGGCAGGGCAGTTGGACTAGATGATCTTTCGAGGTCCCTTCCAACCTCTGACATTTTGCGATTCTGTGACTCTGTGACTGCGGATGTCCCGGGTGTGGAGGGGCAGTGGAGCTAGAGAGGCAGAGCTTCTGAGCGAGCCCTGCTGCCAGAGGATGGCAGTGTGGGTCAAAACTGGTAGCCTGAGCCTCACATCTGGGCCTGGCCCTAGCTTTCCCTCCTCCCCCGGCCTCTTTTCAGATCAGAAAAAAAAAAATGGAGAGGGACTCTTCTTCCTTCCCAGGAACTAGAAGAAGACAGCTGGTGGCAATTGAGCGGTGGTGGAGAGCAGTCAGACACCAGTTTCTCCTTGGAGCCAAAAAGATCAGGGTTTTGTTTGTTCTGGAGGAAACAGGTTTGCCTGTGGAGGAAGACAAGTCTTCTCCTGCCTTCTTACAAGGCCAGAATAAGTGCAGGTCCCATGTGGGAGCCTCAGGCTGCTAGCTGCCAGGCCAGGGAAGCGTTTGGCACCTGATCCCACATTACCTAGCATGAAATATTATCCACAAAACACCATGGCCCTGCAGGGATGTGTACAGTTACAGCCTTTGAAACCTTCGACCTTGCAAACAACTAATCATCTGTGCAGGCCAGAGTCACCCCATGCCTTTGGCAGGTCCCATGTGGGAGCCTCAGGCTGCTAGCTGCCAGGCCAGGGAAGCGTTTGGCACCTGATCCCACATTACCTAGCATGAAATATTATCCACAAAACACCATGGCCCTGCAGGGATGTGTACAGTTACAGCCTTTGAAACCTTCGACCTTGCAAACAACTAATCATCTGTGCAGGCCAGAGTCACCCCATGCCTTTGCTGATGGAAGAGATTTGCTGGATTGGGCTTGCCGTGAAGCACAGGCTGAGGGACACAGTGGAGCAGCCACCACACAGCATCTTGCCATCGAAGGCCCTGGAGGGGAGATAATGCAGCAGGACCCACACTGCTGAGACGTGTGGGAGGACACGGCTATGGGGTGTGCATCACCACCCCGCCAAGGTTAAACTTCAAAGCTGGGAGATGTAGGAAATGAATCAGTGAGGGAGGCAATGAGGACATCAGCCTTTATATTGCCCCTGGGATAGCCCGGGGCCTCACTGGAGGCAAACCTGTGCAAACCATTTTGCAGGTGGAATTTGGTGTTTTGTTTGGCGTGGGAGTCAACACGTGTGTTACTGGCAGCGTCCTGCCAGCTAGGCAAAGGTTTGCAGTGTCCGCAGGAGTGGTGTGGCTCTGAGGGCACCCCTCCGGGGGTCACCCCTTCCTCGGGCTCCCCAGCCCGGCCCAGCTGTGCCTCACTGCGGGACGGCTG